>NW_020664439.1:11801064-11854263 GCF_002925995.2 Terrapene triunguis
TAGTTTATGCACCTCAAAAGTTGTTTCATGTTGTCATAGGTTTCCTTCATATGGACTGCATGACCAACTGGAATTGATGGCAACACATTGCCATTATGCAGTAAAACAGCTTTCAGACTCGTCTTCGATGAATCAATGAACAGTCTCCACTCATCTGGATCGTGAACAATGTTGAGGGCTGCCATCACACCATCGATGTTGTTGCAGGCTACAAGATCACCTTCCATGAAGAAGAATGGGACAAGATCCTTTTGACGATCACGGAACATGGAAACCCTAACATCACCTGCCAGGAGATTCCACTGCTGTAGTCTGGAGCCCAACAGCTCTGCCTTACTCTTGGGTAGTTCTAAATCCCTGACAAGGTCATTCAGTTCACCTTCTGTTATGAGGTGTGGTTCAGAGGATGGGAGAAAATGTGGGTCCTGTGACATTGATGGTTCAGGACCAGAAGTTTCATCCTCTTCCTCTTCCTCATCTGACTCAAGTGAGAATGAGTCTGGTGCATCAGGAACCGGCAGTCCTTCTCCATGGGGTACTGGGCGTATAGCTGATGGAATGTTTGGATAATGCACAGTCCACTTTTTCTTCTTTGACACACTGGAGGCACCATGCAGAAGTAACAATTGCTGGTATGATCTGTTGGCTCTCTCCAAATCATTGACACTGCAAAAGGCATAGATTTCCTTTTCCTGTTCAACCACTGGCGAAGATTTGTTGCACAAGTGTTGCAGCATATGTGTGGGGCCCACCTCTTGTCCTGATCTCCAATTTTGCAGCCAAAATAAAGGTGATAGGCTTTCTTAACCATAGTGGTTATACTGTGCTTTTGTGATGCAAAAGTCACTTCACCACAAACATAGCAGAAGTTATCTGCACTGTTCACACAAGTACTCTGCTCACTTTGGCTAAACAGAAATGTGTCCCTTTGTAAAATCAAACACTGACAAATAAGAGAGCAGGACACTGTATGATTTCTAGAGCTGATATAGGGCAATTTGTTCAGCACAGTGATGTAAGCTTCATTATGATTGCATCATCCATGACTTCTAGGAATAACATGATGGAATTCATATCATGTATGACACAATACCAGCTTCAGATTGCATCATTCATTGTTTTGCCTAAAAAGCAAGTACTGTCCAAACCCAGTCATAGATTTATTCATAGATCCAGTCAAAGATGTATTTTAGTCATTTCTGGTTTAAATTGAGATCCCTTCCCTTTATAACTCACTTATCCTCCGCCATTCCCAAGTCAAGGGTCATATATACTGACCCAATCACATATCTTGAAAACTAGAGCCAATCAACAATTTTAAGCATCATTTTCGTTCTCAGTGACCCAGAATTAGTAAAGTTTTACTACATTTATTTCAGAAGCATTTTGGCTGTAAAGCAGTGTAATCGTAGCCTTGTAAAGTTACCTGAAGCTAGACCAATTCTAGTAAAACTTGCCAGGAAATAAATGGCTCATCCCTTCCTTTCCCTTTAGTTGTACAGAACCTGGAATATGTAGATTCTTCAATATGTTGCATCTGAAGAAGTGAGGTTCTTACCCACGAAAGCTTATGCTCCCAATACTTCTGTTAGTCTCAAAGGTGCCACAGGACCTTCTGTTGCTTTTTACAGATTCAGACTAACACGGCTACCCCTCTGATACTAGATTCTTCAAGGCGATCATACAAAATCTATTTATTTACAAAGATTTTTTTTGAAGGTAAGGTAGGCTGCCACTTGTTCTGCGCATGGGTGTGTGTATCTTGTGTTTCTTTTGAATTATTTTCTGAACTATTGAATTGTCCAAGACTTTGGAGAAGTTCAGAAAAGAATCAAACTTAATGTGGGCAGTGGTTCCCAGACTTGTTCCGCCGCTTGTGCAGGGAAAGCCCGTGGCGGGCCAGGCTGGTTTGTGTGCCTGCCGCGTCCAGAGGTTCGGCCAATCGTGGCTCCCAGTGGCTGCGGTTCGCTGCTCCAGGCCAATGGGAGCTGCTGGAAGAGGCGCGGGCCGAGGGATGTACTGGACGCCGCTTCCAGCAGCTCCCATTGGCCTGGAGCAGCGAACCGCGGCCACTGGGAGCAGCGATTGGCCAAACCTGCAGATGTTGCAGGTACACAAACCAGCCTGGCCCGCCATGGGCTTTCCCTGCACAAGCAGCGGAACAAGTTTGGGAACCATAACTGAACATATAATATTTTACAATTTGCCCTCTTAATTCATCATTGAGTCCAAAAGCTTTGAAATCAGATGAAATGTAAAGGTCCCTTGTCCATTTCTTGGCTTCAGTAATCTTCTGTGGTTTTCAGTTGAATCTTGCGCAAAATATCCAAACTAGTCTTTGGGTCCCAGAAGATTGATTGATTGATTGATTGATTTTTTTGGGAGCAAACAACTTCTTAACAAGGTAATCAATTTCTATTTGAGCTGGTCAAAATTTTTTCTAACTTTTTTATGAAAAATAGACTTTCTAAATTTTCATTTCTTTCCAATCTTTTTCTGTCTTGTCCTCCAAAAAAGAGAGGAAAAACTTTCAACTTTTGAAAACTTTTTTTTTTTAAACCAAAAACATTAGTTGGACTTTGTCAAAGACAATTCCATTGAAATTTGACATAAAAGATTTTAATTTTATGTGAGAGAACTTGAGAAAAATCCTTATAATTTTCCAATCTATTCTATTCTCAACTTTGCATTTAATATACCTTGCACCCTGTCATCTGCAATCCATCTAGCCTGCATTTGTGCCTAATATTTTTTTAGTAGGGCAAAGGTTGACAAAACCTTAAACCATGTGAATTTCATGAGGTTTAGGAATTTCTTAGCAAATATTTCACATAACCCTAACTTAAAGACCTGGTTCTACTTCTATTTCTGCTTTCATCAGTATGCTAAATATTACAGAATAAGTCATCCTTCTCACACAAACAGCCAAAAAATCTGAAGTAGATTAATAAGCTAATCACAGTGGTTCTGTTACAGAACCTTGTCTCAAGACTGTAGGCAAGATCATCATAGAAATATAAGTACACCTTTTAAAGGAACTGAAAATAAAATAAAGCCATTTTACCTAAAATGTACTTGATGGTCTTTGTGTGCTTTCCTGCCCCAAGTAGATATTTAAAAAAAACAAAAAAAAAAACCTCTCAACATTGAGGATAAAAGAATGAGGCGCTCATTGATTCTCTTAGAAACTTTCTATTATACTTTTATGGAAATAATGATTTATCCTCTGTTATTGAGATTCCACCATCACATTATATTTGACTTTTACAGTTGAAGGACAGCTCCATTGAATTCTAAGGTGGGTCAGAACTGAATCTGGAAAGCACACCCTATCATTTGTTCAGGCACATCTATGTAAAATTGCAAACTAGAATATCAGCTCCAGCATATCTGGGTGGAAATTTGGATCTGGATCCTCACATCTCACTTCAGATGGACCTCTAGTTGCATGACTTTTGTCTTAAGCCTTGAATTAAAGTCCATATAGGTTTATTAGCTCAATATTTGTATTTTTTTTTAAATAAAATTAAGAACCTTCACTTCCTGTTTGAACCAACCAAACTTTTTATGACACACACAGTTTTACAGAATAATTATGTTCCATCTTTCTTTCCTTCTGATTTTCCTGGTTTTGGTTTGGTCAGAAAATATTACCTTTATTGTGGCCTCTCCACTGTCTTGCACTTTGTGAAAGCAGCTATTATACTCACATGCAGAGAAACCGATTTTTATTAAAATATACATTGCAGCATGTGCTTGTGGTGAGGGGGGGCAAGACACAATCATGAAAGTTTGCAGGCAAGATCTCAAACTCTTCATAAAGCTTTTTTTGTTTAACTTTTAAAAATTAATAATTTGAATTACCCTAGATTAGAATATAAGCAGTTGGATTTTGCTAAATTTCTATGGTTGGATTTTGGTTGTGCACAAATGTATATGCAAATTATAATAGAATGTAGCAAGCAATTAGTCCTATAATTCTAATAATTTAAATTAAGCTTTGAAAGCAGTCTATTCACATTAGAACCATTGTTTTCAGGTATATCCCTTAGACCATCGAGACCAATATCCTAATTTTGGAATTGGTCTATATTTGATGCTAAGAAGAAAGTGAAAATCCCATTAGAAAATGCACCTGGGGAATTATGCAATGCTGTATCATTAGGGATGCATGCAGATGGGGAATTCGTTCACTTCAGAGTATAAGCTGAACATCAATTGTGAACAGGAAGTAGGAGGATTAATATCAGAAGGGTTTCAAATGAGTTTCAGGAGAATTTTGATTATGCTTTCAACATGTATGTAGGATTAATTAGACAAAGGAAAGTCACATGTTGCTACCTGGAATTTTCTCAACATACTTCTTCAGAAGATCTCTGCTGCAGGAGTTGTATACCACTCATCATAAGTCCCAAGAACCTTTTAAACTAGTTAACCATTAGATGCAGCTTAAATATCTTGTGACTCCAAATGCTCTAGATGAGGGTATATAGAGCCTACTCCACAAACCCCATTGTTTCTTGTCCACCTCTCTTTAATTTATTACAAGACTCCTAGGAGGAGTTGCCAGTTAGTATAGATGGAAAAAGCAATACAGTTATGGTTTGCTAACCTTCTTTTCACCTTCGCAGAATTGTCTGCAGATCCAAACTACACCTCTACCCCGATATAACGCGACCTGATATAACACGAATTCGGATATAACGCGGTAAAGCAGTGCTCCGTGGGGGCGGATCAAAGCAAGTTTGCTATAACGCTTTTTCACCTATAACACGGTAAGATTTTTTGGCTCCCGAGGACAGCGTTATATCGGGGTAGAGGTGTATATAGGAGATTACCAAGCAAAATCAATTCCCAGAAGGAAACAAGGGGCATACTAAGTAAGGCCTCAACCTTGCAACAAGCTTCATGAGGGATAACACCTGTGAAGTCTTATTGAAGTCATGGGGCTCCATGTTTGGATGCAAGGGTCTGCCTATGCAAAGCTTGTTGCAGCGTCTGGGCATAAGTAGTGTCGGACTTGCCTCCCAAAACAAGCAATTGCTCTAGCTTCCATAATTAGTGCTTCTCCAGTTCCATCAGTTTGAATGGCTTCCTGAGCAGAGAAAGCATTAAAATCTACTCACAAGTAACACTAAGCTCTGGAAATTGAAAAAGCAGTGGCTGCTGTCAGAGGACTGGCTCTCCAGGAAGCTGTTGACGTTAGAGAGAAAGTGAAGATAGTTGGAGCTAGACTTGTCCAGAACATTCAGATTTCTGGGGTTAATGTATGTGACTTTTGAAGCATGATGCCATGGGGAATCTGCTAGAACAATTATGTGAAGGAAAGTAAAATGACTTTAAAATCATTTCTAAATGTCTAATGGCTGAAGAGGCAAGAAAGGACTTGACAGAGGTAAAATAGGTAAAATAAAATGTGCTTCTAATGTAAGTGAAAATGTCTTAACAAAAAATAACAATCTGGGATGGCTCCAAAAGCCAGATCCAAAGCCTGTGAAAGTCATTAGGAATCTCAATGGGCTTTGAATCAGGCCCTAAAAGAATAGATCTACCTTACACTGGCCATTCCACCTTCTCTTAATCACCTGAGTTACAAAGTTGACATTTTATTGAACCATTAATTTTTTCAGGAGGACAATTAATTCCTTTATCTTATAAATAACTACAGCTGAATTAAAAATCTTGGAGTAAGATTATCCATGTAATTATTTTCAGCAGCCAATATCTGTGTGGTCATCCCTTACTTGGTTTGAAAAAATAAATCTGTGGTGCCACCATGTTCACATGCTTCCCTCACAGGGAAAACAGGGCAGCAACCGAAGGCATTTGTTTTTTACATTTAGTTGCTATCTTTGTGGATCTGGTCTTTTTTGTTTTATTCTAAATTTCTCACAGTAAGGGGTGACCAAACAGTTTTCACTGCTGTGTGCTACTCAAACAACAAGGTTCAATCTAGGATATTTTATTTGTAATGAGAAAACCTAGTACAATACGGTTGTTTTTTAAATTGCTTTGTCTTGCTGGCATATAGCATTGCATAAAATCAGAATTTGACCTTTCTTTGCTTATTCTTAGCACAACTCAAGTGTTTGAATGGAAAGGTTGAGAAGTGACTTACTTACAAACATTGATTATATTGGAATAATTTTTCTGGCTGCGAGGTAGACACTTTATCTACGTGGGGGAACTAACATCATCTCAAATACTCAAGGCTTGTTTATTTATCAAAATTTAGCTTTATGTGGCTTAATCCAGTACAATTTGTTGCTACTTTTTCCATGTGCATTTTGTAATTGAAAGTTGTGCTTGTATAAATGAACAGATTTGCTAACATAGTCTTGCTCATGTTCCCCTGAGACAAAATTAACCACAGGGTTGGTACCCCCAAGAAAAAAGTCACTCGGATTATTTAAGACAGTGCAAGTATGGTTCCAGAAAAATAAGAGCACTTTAATTTTCAGTAAACAACTAGCATTGGCACTGATCCAAGGCACTAAAGTCGCACAGAATAATTATAGGTTTCATACAATGCTTTCATTGGTTATTAGCTACAGGTATATTCTCCCATTTTGTCATTTTCCATAAAAATCAATCTGTTAGAAACTGGAAGGAAAGACTTTATGTACTAGTGGTAAATGATGGGCTTTCTGTCAGTGATATATAACATACTGCCCTGTCTTCATAAATACCAGTACCTTTGTGCCCTGAACTTTGACCTGAACTTTCTTTTACTATGTAAATATCAACACTGTGTCTTTTTTACCTTGCAAGATGTTGCTTCTATGACTAGTGAAACTCCAAGAAATTCAAAGTTTGTTTGTTTTTTCTTTCATAAAGCAGCCTAGAGTTGTAAATGCAAATGTAATCAATGTTGCATGATTTTTCTTTGAATGGCATAATTACATTCAGATGCTAAGTGTGAAGCGTTTTGACAGATTCACATGCAACAGCCTTTAAGGCTTTGAAGAAAATTCATTGTGGAAAGCTTTTGTCTTTTGGTGGGAGTAATAACATTTGAGGCTCCATCACACTTAGCCACCAAATTCCAGGTGGAAAGGTATTTATATGAGCTGGATTGTTTACAATGTGCTTTTTAAAAAGCAACTTATGGGACCATTCCTCAATGCATACTGCTAGAGTAGGGGAGCTAACCAGATACCATCAGTAAAACAGACCATAAAAATAATCTGGAATTTGCACTCTTAGTGGAATTAATCTGATAAATACCTAGCTAAAGTGCTTCATTCTTTAAAGAGTGGCACATTGATCTGCTTCTCTGTTTAGCTTCACTGGCAGGATTCTCTCTACAGATCAAAACAGATAAGGCTAAGTTCATCTATTGAGTTCAATGGAGGTAGATGAATTTGACTTAGTCATATTAATTGAACATGCTCTCAGTGAGGAAGAGAGAATAGATGTATGTACTCTTTGTTCAGCGTCAATAAGACCTACTTGAGGTGCCATTTCAATGATCACAATAATCTTCAATTGCAAGTAAATAGCTCTCAAAGATTCCATGGAAGAAGGGGGCAGAGCGGACACCTGAATTTTTAAGCATGACAGATCTGATCCTCTTGTCTCCTCCTTTTTCTTCCCATCTGACACCAAAACCAGGGCTAGCCTTATCATGAGGTAAACTGAGGGGACTGCCTCAGGTGCCAGACTGTGTTTGTGGGGGGTGGGGGTACCACTAGGACCCAGAGTGTAGAAAATTGTGTCCGCTGCTGGTGCATATGTATTCTCTCTGCGCTAGATGCACAGAGATGGTGGAGTGCTGTGCTGGAGGATGGAGGGCACAAGAGACATGGCAGGCAGGCAGGAGAAAAGGTGAGAGGGAATGACAGAAAGCAGCAGGAGCTGCAGGGAGAGAGAGGAGGAGGAGCCTCTTCTTTACCTCTCTAGCACCCCCAGGAGCCTGGACTGATTAACACCAGCTTCTCAGGGAGCTTCCTGTTTCCTGCTGCTTCCCTGAACCCACTTGAGGAGAACAGGCAGTCAACTGAAGTAGTAGGAGCCAGTTAGGCCATTAAGACACTGATATCTTCCCTCACTCAGGCCCTGCTACCAGCCTGCTTATTTGTCCCCTTCAATTGAGTGTTGAGAGCCACTATAGCTGGCACAGAACAGCAGTCATGAGTCAAAGAAGAAAACACCCCTCTGGGGCAGCATTCAGAAAAAGAAAGAAAGCAAAGGAAGCTTTTCTATCTAAGCAGGAAGGAGCTCTCCTGAGATACATAGACACAAATGTTCACGGTGAGCCTTCCGGCCCCAGAGAGGATGTGAGTGGTGAGGAGATGCCTGATCTTCCAGTTAGTCAGAGTGAAGATGACCTGGCAGCTACTGCAGCATTCAAATCTCCATCTCAAATGGATGTGACCATGCACATTCCTGAAGAAAAGTGTAGGTCAGAGAAGAGTGTGGTGGAGGTGCAAGAAACAGCTGCTGCTGAGTTTAGTTCCTTAAGTCTAGATGATCCAGGACTGTGGACCCACTTGAGCAGTAGCCTGAGGAACTTCCTTGTACTACATGGGCCACAGCAAGTGAAAAACTTCATGTTCCCCAAAGACAATGAAAATAGAAGTTTCTATCCAACACATTACTGGTGTGAAAACCCCAACGGTGACAAAGTGGAAAGGCCAGTGGTGAGCTGGAGCCAGTTCGCACGAACCGGTTGTTAAATTTTGAAGCGGTTTTAGAACCGCTTGTTAACTGGTTTCCCTGCGAGGGAAGCTTTGATGGGCTCCCACTGGGAAGCGTGTAATTCCTCCTCCCGGCCGCTGGGGGGCGCTGCGCTGAGGGAGCCATGTGGGCTGCCTCCTGGCCCTGTTGCTGCTGCTGCTTCTCGGACCTCTGGCCCTGGGGCTCCTGCTGCTGCCTGGTGGGTCCCTGGCTGCTCTGCTGGGCTTGGCCTGCGTCCTGCTGCTCTGAGCTGCTGTCCCTGTGTGAGTACCCACCACGCTACCCACAGCCAGCCCCTGCCGCACCCCCTGCCTCCAGCTAGCCCTGCCCCATGCCCCTGTCTGCAGCCAGCCCCCCGTCCACTGGTGCCCTGCAGTTCCCAGGGCAGTAACCCTGCACACCTGCTTCAATGAGGGGGGCAGGGAGCAGCTGGGACCCACACATGTGCACACCCTAGGGTGACCAGACAGCAAGTGTGAAAAATCGGGATGGGGGTGGGGGGTAATAGGAGCCTATATAAGAAAAAGACCCAAAAATCGAGACTGTCCCTATAAAATTGGGAAATCTGGTCACCCTAGCACTCCCCCAGGGAGTGGCGGGGACCCACACATGTGAAACGGAGCTCATTTCTAGTTCAGGCCCATCTTTTTAAAAAAAGAACTTTAGGTAGGGTTAACATACATCCATCCGTATTTTCCTGGAGATGTCAGGCTTTTTGGTTCTTAAATCGCCGTCCAGGAAAATACGGACGTATGGTAACCCTATTGGTACAAAAAATACATACTGTGGGACATCCCTTAAATCAGAACTTTTTAGAGGGAACCGGTTGTTAAGTTTTTAGCAGCTCATCACTGGGAAAGTCCACTCAAAGACCCAGAATGCTGCATACTGTTTTTGTTGCAAACTCTTCCATTCTAATGTTCCAGCCACATTGGGTTCTACAGGAACAAAAGACTGGAAAAATCTGGCTAGAAATCTGGCATGCCATGAGAAGGCAGCAAATCACCAGAGAGCATTCCATAGGTGGAAAGAGCTTGAGATGAGATGAAGGTTAAAGGCCACCATAGATGATCAGCATCAAGAGAAGATTGCATCAGTCTCTCTTTACTGGCAAAATGTTCTGAAAAGGCTCATTGCCATTGTGAGAATGCTTGCTACCCAAAACCTAGCACTGCGTGGCACTTCAGATCAGCTGTATGTGCCAAACAATGAAAACTTCCTTAAAATTGTGGAGCTGATGGCTGAGTTTGATGCTGTACTCCAGGAGCATCTAAGAAGAGTCACCATCCAAGAAATGTGTACACACCACTACCTTGATATATCTGGAGCAATGGAACAACTGGACAAAGCAAAGTCATACTTACAGTCTTACTGGTCAGATGAGGGATTTCAAAACATTCTGAAGAGTGCACGGAAGTTGGCAGAGGAATTTCACACTAAAGCTATTTTCCCACCCATTCAAGAATACAAGAGTCACCGAAGAAGACATTTTGATTACGAGGCACAGGATAATCCCATAAGAGACCCCAAACAACAATTCAAAGTTTAATTCTTTAACCAGGTGCTAGATTGTGCAATACAGTCAGTTGAAGAATGTTTCATGCAGCTCAAGGAACGCAGCAGTATATTTGGGATGTTGCATGATATTCCAAAACTCCTCACTATACCTGAAGAAGATCTACACCAGCAATGCAGGGCACCAGAGACAGTGTTGACATGATTAAATGCGCGATATTGATGCGAGTTATTTAGGTGATCAACTGAAAGCCTTTTCAAGATACATTTCAGCAGGATCAACTCCAAAGGCTGTTTTGGAATATATGTGCACAACTAAGATGACCACCCTGTTTCCAAAGGCTTTTGTTGCTCTGCTTCCTTTAACAGTTGCCAGTGGAGAATGCAGCTTCTCCAAGCTGAAGTTAATAAAAACACACCTATGTTCCACAATGACACAGGAGAGGCTGGTCAGCCTTGCAACCATCTCAATAGAGCATGAGCTGGCCCAGTTCAAATCTTTGCAACCAAGAAGGCACGGAAAGCACCACTTTGATTATTCAAACATAAAAATGCCAGTGTTTACTATGCAGACAAGAAAAGTTACATTTGCTTTTCAGGTGTTTGAAAGTTAAGTGTTACTTAAAATTTTTGAACAAGGCATTTTAAGTCGTTAGTTCTCCTTTATTGGGGTAGGTAGCAGAGCAGTACCATGAGAGGAGTAGAACAGGAAGAAGGCAGAATTGAGACCTTTCAAAGTTTTGGCCCAAGCGAGGGGGCATGGGGGCATCATTTGAGCTCCCTGCCTCAGGTGCCAAAATGTTGTGGGCTGGCCCTGATCAAAAGGCTGATTGAAGTATGGTCTTTAGCATAGGACTAGAAACCACAAACTGCTGACTTCTAATTAGAGCTGTGTGGATGACATTCAGTATTTTGAGATTCCAAAACTTGTTTTCATTCTGATTCAAAAAGAAACCTGAACACTTTGAAATTCTCTGTGAAAGAAAATCTCCCTCTCCCCCACCAAAATTGTTTGGGCAACATTGAAATCTCTTATTCTGATTTTCACTTTTATTATATGCAATAGAATACAAAATTTAAAAAAAAATGTGTAATGAGAAGTCATTTCAAAAGGAAAAATCCAAATGTTTAGTGTTGATATAGGGTATTTCATAGAATCATAGAACCATAGAATATCAGGGTTGGAAGGTACCTCAGGAGGCAGGGCCGGCTCTGGCTTTTTTTCCGCCCCCGGCGAAAAAGCCCCCCCCTGCCCCCCCCCCCCCCCCACCAGGAGCCCGGCCGCGGACTGCTCTCCCCGACCGGCCGGAGGGCAGCGAGCCCGCCGCGGCTCCGCTGGCGGCCGGAGCCCCGGGAGGAGGGCGGAGAGCCCGGCCGGGGCTCCGCTCTCCCCGGCGGCTAGAGCACCGGGGGGAGGGCGGAGAGCCCGGCCAGGGCTCCGCTCTCCCCGGCGGCCAGAGCGCCGGGGGAGGGCGGCAAGCCCGCCGCGGCTCCGCTCTCCCCGGCGGCCAGAGCCGGAGCGCCGCGCTGCGCTGCCCCCCTCCAGGTGCCGCCCCAAGCACAAGCTTGGTGGGCTGGTGCCTGGAGCCGGCCCTGTCAGGAGGTCATCTAGTCCAACCCCCTGCTCAAAGTAGGACCAATCCCTAACTAAATTATCCTAGCCAAGGCTTTGTCAAGCCTGACCTTAAAAACCTCTAAGGAAGGAGATTCAACCACCTCCCTAAGTAACCCATTCCAGTGCTTCACCACCCTCCTAGTGAAAAAGTTTTTCCTAATATCCAACCTAAACCTCCCCCACTGCAACTTGAGACCATTACTCCTTGTTCTGTCATCTGGTACCACTGAGAACAGTCTAGATCCAATTCTCTTTGGAACCCCCTTTCAGGTAGTTGAAGGCAGCTATCAAATCCCACCTCATTCTTCTCTTCTGCAGACTAAACAATCCCAGTTCCCTCAGCCTCTCCTCATAAGTCATGTGCTCCAGCCCCCTAATCATTTTTGTTGCCCTCTGCTGGACTCTTTCCAATTTTTCCACATCCTTCTTGTAGTGTGGGGCCCAAAACTGGACACAGTACGCCAGATGAGGCATCAGCAATGTCGAATAAAGGGGAATGATCACGTCCCTCGATCTGCTGGCAATGCCCCTACTTATACAGCTCAAAATGCCGTTAGCCTTCTGGGCAACAAGGGCACACTTTTGACTCATATTCAGCTTCTTGGCCATTGTAACCCGTAGGTCCTTTTCTGCAGAACTGCTGCCTAGCCATTCAGTCCCTAGTCTGTAGCAGTGCATGGGATTCTTCCATCCTAAGTGCAGGACTCTGCTCTTATCCTTGTTGAACCTCATCAGATTTCTTTTGGCCCAATCCTCTAATTTGTCTAGGTCCCTCTGTATCCTATCCTTACCCTCTAGCGTATCTACCACTTCTCCCAGTTTAGTGTCATCTGTTATTTCAACATTATTGGAATGTTTTTTACATTTTTTCTATGAAACATTTTGGCAAAATCAACAAGATTTTGATTGAACTACATTTTCTGATGGACAATGGTTTTAAGGGTTCTGCTTTTGTTTGTTGTGGGTTGTGGTGTGTGTGTGTGTGTGTTTAAACTAGCTCTAATTCTAACCTAGTTTTTGTAAGCGACTCCATCTCTGGCCTTGGGCAGATCATTTACAACTTCTGCTTTAGTTCTTCCTATCTGTAGATTTAAGATGACATTTACCTTCCTCATAAGGTAAATTAGTTATGGCTAAATCCTATATAGAACCATGCTCTTGCTAAATGAGTAGATGAAGCAGAGGGATATAAGGAGTCTTTGCATCCCCAAGGAAGCAGGGAGCATGATCTCTCCACAACATTGGAGAGTGATAGGAGAGGGGGCCGGTTAACATGCCATTCCATACACCAATACTGTAGAGCTGAATGGGGAGAAGGTGAAGTCTGCAGTCTAAATCCTGTCAGGCCCTCACGTGACTCATAGTATTTTGAAAAAAATCCAGTTAATTTGGTGTGGGAGAAAGGAAAGGGCTGAGCTACATTCCTAAAATGCTTTGCTGGGCACTTTCTCACACAAAATGCCATGGCTTAGTAAGAAACAAAGCCTGCTAGCAGTTTTGCAGAGCAGTGTTACAGCATGTATTTCATCTCAGGTAATTGCTTAGAGCCAGCTGAGACAATGCACCCAGTTCTGGAGCTATCTGTTATTTATGAAATGCTACTTCACCTTGCCTAATGCTTTCTACCTCTTCACTGTTTCCACAGAGTAAGTCTTATAATAAACTTCAGAAAATGATCTCACAGTACAAGCAGATGAATACTCACATTTATACTACAGAATATTACTTCAATGTTGTTATTCAGTAGGTTGCGGAAGTAAAAAATAACCATAAAAAGGGGTCCTTGTCCTAAAGTCAAAAGTTGTTTGCTGATACAAGTGCAATTGCTATAAGGCCAGATTGTGTCAGTTTGACACAGCCCTACCTTGCAGGTGGTGCAGAGTGATACCATCCCATAGCACTGTGTAGGAGGAGCATACAAACTTCCATACTCCTAAAAGGATCTGGCCAGCACCTATGATTATGAACTAGAAGAGTAGATGGAGTCTATGGCAGGGCCGGCTCTAGGCACCAGCAAAACAAGCTGGTGCTTGGGGCGGCACATTTTTAGGGGCGGCATGGCTGGCGCCAGAATGCCGCCCCTAAAAATGTGCCGCGGCCGCCCTAGCTCACCTCCGCTGCTGCTGCCTGGGAGGGAGGGGGAGATCCCGAGCGGCTGTTTTGCGCGCCGCTGCTCTCCCTCCCTCCCTTCTTCCCTCCCAGACTTGAGAGCCTGGGAGGGAGGGGGAGAAGCGGCACCTGCGCCGCGGCCACTCGGAGTCTCCCCCTCCCTCCCAGGCTCTCAAACCTGGGAGGGAGGGGGAGATCCCGAGCAGCTGTTTCGCACGCCGCTGCTCCCCCGCCATCCCAGGCTTGAGAGCCTGGGGGGAGGAGGCAGGGCTGGGGATTTGGGGAAGGGGCGGAGTTGAGGCGGGGCCGGGGGTGGGGTAATTAAAAAACGGGGCGGGGGGGCGGCCAAAATTGTTTTTGCTTAGGGCGGCAAAAATCCTAGAGCCGGCCCTGGTCTATGGCTTCCCCTAGTCTGTTCTTCCCTCCCTACGAAAGTAGAGAGCAGTCCTTGCATTCCTGCCCCACCTTGCCAGCCCCTGCCACTGCATACTCGATGAATCTAACCTAGAATTTAGACAATGGATTTCCCTTAATGAGAGTTAGAAAAATTGAGAGAGGGGCACAAATATGATGTATTTCCTGCAATAGCTTCCTTCCATAGTTTATAGATGGAAAAAAACCCACTGACTTTGAAAAGTGTTCCAGCCACAGCCAGTAGCACAGGAATATTTTAACTGTCTGTCCATATTGCGATCTCCTCTGCATTGCGTTTATACAGCCTGAGGACTAGACTTTTCCTTCAGGCCCACATGGTGGATTTTGACTCCGATAGCCTGTACTCTTTGCATGTGTGAAGCTCTAAAAGGGAGTCAAATGCATGTGAGAAGAGCAGAATATCTGAACTGGGATGGTCATGTAGTTCTATGAGGAGAATTTGGTTTTGACTGTGCATCAGTTCCAAAGACAGAATGTGTAGCATGCTAAGAATTAATGAATTAAAAGTCTTTGTTTTTAAACACTGCAAGACTGCCTGGCTTCCCAGATGTAACTCATTAGACTTTGTACATGAGCACACATGGAAGAAAGTGGGGAAAATGTATGTTGTTCTTTAGAGTGGGATAGAGTCTGGTTCCAATATGGATTAATTCAGTTACTTTATGTGCATGAAGTTGCATGTTCTCTTTATCAGTAACTTTAGGGCATGTTATAAATAGCTATGTGCCTTAATCTGTGATGTGAAATATGTTTGTGAATATCAATGGAATTGAAAACTGGTGTTCTAGGCATCTATTAGGCACAGCTTGATAAATTAATTGTTAAAGCAAATAGAATTTTTGAAATGCCCAAAAATGTGCACAGTGGGTGTCTTTTGCTTCTACAGATGCATACATGGCTATATACTATGCCGCTTTCATTGCGGTCTGTATTTAGAGTCTGCTGTTATGGTTACAGACCTGAAAGGCCCTTGAGAAGATATTGAAGGGATAGATGGTACTACCATAACTTTATTTTAAAATCAGTTGTAGCTAGGTGTTTCTATTTTTTCTAAATAGATATTTTTCAATATAAACTGTGGAAGTAAAATGGAATGAAGATTCTCCACCTACAGGCACACAATTCACCACGTCTTAGGGGAACTTTCAGCATCCAAATGAGTTAAGTAACCTTTAAAAATACAAGTCGTCTATTCTGTGAAATCCTCTGTGGCAATTCCCAGCTTGCTAAAAATACCCCAGAATGTGTGACAGTAGACACCAAATGCCTATTGCCACCCATGGCATCAGTTGTGCCATTTAGGCCCCACTCCTGCCATGACCTGCATATATGGACTGATGCCAGTGAGGTTCTGCATGTGCACAGGGGTCCCACAGCATAGAGCTCATTGCAGGATCAGGGACATGATGAGCTTCCTAAAGCTAAAGAGGTGAAGAGTAGAACCCACCATGAAACGGATCAGCAACGTGTCCGTGGTAAAAATTTTGAAACCCGTGGTAATTTTTCAAAAAATTGAATGACATAATCCTGCCCTCCCCCTCTGTCCGTCACTAAGTATGGTAATTTTGTCAAGTGTCCATCATGCAACATGATGGTGCCGACCCCTGCCATGAAACTCAGTGTGGACAATATAATGTGAAGAATAGGAAAATCTGTGCTAGACAAATAAACAAGGATGTATTCTGGAATACCTTTTGTGCACCAGGAAGCATGGAGGGTAGGTGATGGGGTGTATGTGTGTACATGTAAAAATATTGCTAACCAGCATTTCTATGCTGGGCGGGAGGGGAATCGCATATAAATCTAGAATTAACTCTGTTTTCATTTGAGCTTTGTAGCTTTTCTTTAAGAGGAAGCAGTACATTAGCTTCCACCCAATGAGTGATTTTGTGCCAGCTGACATGGAACATAAAGTCTCATGTAATTAAAACCAGTGATCTAAAACATCTGCCCATCTCCTTGTGTATTCTGTTTGCCTATTGTACCATGATGGATATTTTTTAATTTGCGTAAGAAATTTTTACTATCATGTATCATTTCCAAATGAATCTTTAACCTATATTCCAGCAGTGAATATAATGTTATAAGACTAGTTTATGTAAAAAAGTCCATATTGAAACATTTGTTACTTTTGTTATGAGTTTCTTGTGGTAGCAAATACTTATAATAAAGCTGTCGGTAAAGAATATTTTTTTCACTGTATTTGTTTTTTACTTCTCATTGCTTTGTTTGATTTTTCTTAAGTTGCATTCTACTTTTTGAGAGTTCATTAAACACAATAAATTGAAAGTGTTAAGGGTAAGATATGTCCTCTGGCAATATTTATGTATAAACAGAAATGCTGCTGTGTGAAACAAATGTAGAAAATGTCTGTGGGTGGTAAATTTTTTGCTAGAAGTAATTAGCAAATGAAATGACACAATCTACCATACATGGAGTGGTGGCACTACCCACATGAGGAAGTAAAGTATGATTTGACAAGCGGGTTTAGTGTTTTCACTACATAATTTAGATATTCTAGATAAATATCTCACCTTTCTGAACAAAATGTCAATCCTGTTATCTACTATGGGATGGATTGTCAGTTGGTGTAAATCCATGTAGCTCCACTGTCTTCAATGGAGTTATGTTGATTTACATCAGCTGAGGGTCTGGCCCTTTAGTTTTAGTTCAGACGAGAAAGAGCTTGTCCTGCTAGCTGGTGGAAGTTGCTGTTGACTCCCATCTAGAAAGTAACAAAGACCAAGCTAATGCTTTAATATAAGGTTTTGGATGACCACCAAGTAGGGAGTGGAAACAGCATACTGACAAATTTGGGGGCTGGGGGTGACACAGTTTAAGCTGCAGTTGTAACTTTTATACTTCAAGGGCAATTTTTGGCCAGAATGTTGATGAACAGATAGGTGCTATTCGTATTAGTTTAAATTCACTCCTGTGCGTAGGGCTAGCACAAATTCTATGCATCACTTGAGTCCCACTTGACCCTTATTTTGAACATTTAATTGGGAATTAAGTTCCACATAGGGCTGGGGGGTGGGGGCAGAGCACAAGTGAACTTATTCATAGAATGTTTGCCCTAAATTAATATGTACATTGACCTCTTCAATTAACCTAATGTTAGCATCAGTCATGCCATGATGTCTGGATTGATTACATTTTGGAATATGAACTGCATTTTCTTATTTTGGTCCAGCTTCTTGCAGTGAAACATGAATACTCTAAATGCTCCTTGAGCTATTTGATGAAGCATTTTGAGACTGTATGTGTTGTCCGGGATTCTTCTCCAATCTGATGCAAATTCCATGCTGGCAAATTGAAACAAAGAGTGTGGATTGCAAATCTTTGCCCGTTCAGTTTTGGGATCATACTGAGATCTTTTCAAATTCATTAACATTAGTTTGATTGACATTTATATGTAACTTTCAATACATTTTTAGGAGCAATGAGTTATGAAAATATTGATATGGTTAATCAGACAGATATATTAGTAATGGAGAATGATTAAAATATAGCAAGTAACTTTAAACCATTTATGTCTTGTCTTTAGTGGGTTATAGCTCTCTAACTGCCCAATAAAACTACAGAGAATTTACTGATAGCTGCTTTATTGGTGTTGAAACTCGGGCGCTTCTTTTGAAGTCCGGCAACTGATTGTTAAAGCATCTTAAGGAAGTCACAAGATTTGTTTTTTACTTTTTGGTTATTACTGTTTAAAAAATGTTAAAATTAAGGCAATAAATAAACTTAAAGTAGGTTGCAAGATTGAGAAGCTGAAACAAACCAGATCAACCATAACCCTCACCTTCAAAAAGTTTTGGCAACTAAAGTTCATTGTACTGTAATCATTCTTAACAGTAATTTGCTTCTATTTTGAAACATTTAGTTCAGTCTTAGACATTTATTCCATTCCATTGTGATACTACAAAAGTATCCATGGATAAAGTCCTACCTTATAGCCAAGAATTTGAGGGTTGATGAAAGAAATTAACTGAAACTAGAATACCCTGGAATGAAGTACTAAACTAATAATAAGCATCGCTGCTATATCAGCTCCAGCAATTGCACAATCACGATAAAAGGAAAGCAGTGAAAAATAATTTAGTTCCTTAACGGAGACAGGGAGAAAAAAATAACGGCCAAAGTGATGGCTAGTGTAAAAAAAAAAAAATAATCCTGGGTCATGAATGTGAACTTATTTCATTAGTTGTACCATGGAGAATGATGGGCCCACTGGAGATTCAGTGATCTGTAAGGGAGAACACAGTGCAGTTGGTAGTATGTAGGGCCAGGCTTTTTTAAAGAGCTTAGCACCCACAGTGAGATCACGTTTTCAGAAGGGCTCTGTTCTCATTTAGGCACCAAAATAAGTGTCCATAATTTGAAGAGAGCTCATTATATGGTGCTAGGCTTTTTGAAAAAACTGGCCCCAATTCTTGGTGTTGAACATTCAAAATTTGACTCATAATGTTGATAGTTTTCTAGAATATTAAGATAAGCTTTTGTCTTCAACTGTTAATATAGCAGATTCCATTTTCCCCCTCTCTCTTTAACATATATAGCATCAAGTTGAGATTTTTTTTTTTTTAAATGGGGGTCTAAAATTAGTCAATAGGTACCTGTGGGTGTGCAGAATTTTGAATATCAGGCCACTTCAATATGTGCCTAAATATGGACTTAGGGACCTAACTTTGAGCTCCTGCTTTTGAAAATCTGCCCTACAAAGCTTGAGTGGTGATCATGCCAGTGCAAGTATAACCAGATGCAACATTGAGAAGCTGTATGCTCCTCTGTCATGTCGGTCATAACTGCCCAGGAGGAAAGGAAAGAAAGCTGGAGGTTCTGGTTGATTTCTGGTGCCTAGGAGCCAATTCTCCAGCCACACAGGAGAATGGGGTCCCACTACTATCAAATCAATGTAAGAAAGAACAGAATCAAGAAAAAAAGGCTTGGCAATTAATATAGAGATGGATCTTAGGAGGCACATTTAAAATCACTAGGACCACTTGAGTATTTAAAGTTGTGCAAGTGCTTAGATGCTTTGCTGGATCCAAACCCTTGCTCAACACTTTGCAAGAGCAAACACTTAGTGATAGAAACACCTGAAGTTGTGTGGGGCAGCATGGTTCAGTGAACAGGGCACTGGAACAGATTTGGGAGGCTTGTGTTCTCGTATCAACTTGCTTCAGTAGCCCCACATGTAAAGTGGGGGTAAAGATGCTGCCTGCTGTCTTAGTAAATTGCTTTAAGATCTATTGATAAAAAACACAAAAACCATGCTAAGTTTTAGCAATGTTTTTCCCACTTTTAACTCTAACTTCAAGGTGTTTCTTTTTTCACTAAATACAATGGCAAAAGTCAGCAGAAAGGCTTTTTCTTAAAATTAAAAAACAATCAGACTTTTTTGTATAGGTTTCTCAGTTCAGTGTGTTTAACTTTCTTAAAATGGAATTATAAATACATGAAGATTTTTATAAATGTGTTTCTGAATTCAGAAAAGACAGCCTAGCAATCTAGTGAGAATAATTGTGTGGACTGTCTCTTTTAATTATCTTCAATAAAACTGAATATTTGCAGTTTACATTATACTGACATAGTCCTGACCTGCTGAGTTAACTTTGCTTTGAATAGCTCATGAAGTGGTCTGTGACTTTTCTTAGGTCAACAAACCTCTTTCCTTTTAATATTACTGTTTTTCAAAGGATTATTTTAGACTGTTCAAAGACCAAGCTGCTTCAGATAGATATTTTTTGTAACTGTTAAAGCACTCGTATCACTCCAGACTGATGAGCTACATTTCTTTTGAAACCATCAAGTAGCTATAATGTTTGTGTGAGTTTGGAACAAGTTCCATGTGTAAAGTTTTAATCTGGTCACTTATCAAAGCCAATGAAATACGTGCCAGAACTTAATGGTATGTTATATGTGAAGACTACTCTGAATCCCTAAGGGATTCACTACAGTGCCAGTTTGCCAGGTGGAGAGACAGTTTTATTAATGAATAAGAAAAAAAAGGGTTATGTACTCTTAGACTAGTTACTTTCACCTAAGAACAAAAACTATGTATGATCAACAGCTGAAGAAAATAACTGGAGAAAATGTTAGTGTGAAGGCCATAGCTGGCACCGTATCTTCTATTCCAAGGGATGAAATTTGGTATAACATCAATACCATTTCTCCTCTTTAAATAGATACCATTGCCCCATAAACTATTTTTGTTGCTCATATTTTCCTCATTCTTCTAAATGCCAGTAGGTTTCGTTATTGTTCTACTAAAAATGGAATATAAAAAAATTTAGAATTAACCAGATCATCATCTTAAATTGAGTTCCAAGTAGATTAAGAATCCATTTCTGCCACTCTTGAACATGTTGGGTTAGACTGCATTCTCTCAGAGAAAGAAATAAACAATTGGTGTCCTGTTCCCCTTTATTCTTGGGATAATCTGCTACTGAATATTATTCTCACACCTGTATTAGTTTACCTGGGCTGGCCAGGTAGAGATGGATTCAAGGTTCTACCTATTCCCCCCTCCCCCCCGACTCTGCCCACCTGTGGAGGAGATCACTAGGTAAGAATCCCTTGTTTCTCTCAGCCTTCTCCTTCCTGCAGTGAAACTGTATGGATGCCTCACAGGGGCAACTTATTTCTCCTCATAAGGTGCAGCTGGAGGGGTAGTATCTTATTCTGCATGAAGTTTCACTGAACTAATGGGACTACTTGCAGAGTGAGGTACTAATCAATGTAGGTGAGGGATGGCAAAATGTGGTCTTATATTAGCCAAATGTTTGCAGCTGTTAAAATCTCCATCATGAATTTATTTATCAAAATATACCTGTTTCTACATTCAAAAAAATTCTGCTAAGAAGGAGCAATTGTAGTGGATTTCATCCACTATCTGGATGTTTGTTTGAGGTGGAGTGATATTGATGAAAAGCTGCATGGTCTATTAGGCACAAGACTTGGACTAAGGATCTCCTGAGTTCCCACAACTTGCTGCTACCTTGCTTTGATACCTAGCACACATTTGCAACCATTATTTAGTCATGATGTAGGTAATATCACTATCCCCGTTTAGACAGATGGGGAGATGACAGCAGAAGGAAGTTAATTGACTTACCCAAGATGTTAGTGTAACTTGCTGGTCAGTGCCTGACCTACAGAGGTTGAGAGTCTGATGGCTCCCAGTGGTAGAGCTTGCCTCTTTAGCTCGAGATGTAGAGTCCTCATGCTTTCAGCTCTGGAGTTTCCTGGTGAAATCCAGTGTGTTGGCTAAGATGGAGGCTATCTTATAAGAAATAATTAGGTATCTTGATGTTGGGTACTATGCTGTGATCTTGCCTCACTGTGTGTGTGTGGGGGGGAAATCACTCATCCACATTTTTTTGAAAAATCCATATATAAGGGAGATGAAAACGTAACAAATTGGTAAAAATTTTTACACATGCTTTCTGAATATTTTCCACTAGTGCCAGAAATATTTTATTCAGCCCTTAATTTGTAATGAAAGAGGTGACAGGGCTCAAGCAATATTTTTTTTTACATTCATAACTGATGCAGCAAGCCCAGAGGTGCTGGGGCTATGAATTGCCAAGCTTAGAGGTGACATGTCTCAGCCCTGGCACAAATTAAACACTGGTTTTACTGTGAAAAGAAATTTAGTGATTTCAGATATTGCACTGCTGCTTTTCTACAACATAATTGCCAATCATTTATGGATACTAATGGGCTGCATATTATTTTTTTTAAAGGAAGCTCAGGGAGTAAATGAGAATTACAGTTCAGAGAATAGTTCTAGGAAAATGAAGGGATCGCCCAATTAGGAAAATACTACAACACTTGGATAAATAACCTGAAAGGTTAAACCAGGATGGGTTCAATAGGAGAAAGTCCCACATCCTTAATCTGCTAGTATTTGAAAATATTATTAAAATAATAGCTATGTAACCCAGTGGACATAATTTACTGGTATTTCCAACAAGTTTTTTGATAAAATTCCTCAAGTATATAAAGAAGCAAAAAATATGGAGCAAAATCTCTTTGGATTAAAATCAGGCTAAGAGAAAGGAAATGTGCTAATGGCCACTACTAGAAAAGTTCATAGCATATTTTCCCAAGGGTCAGTATTGGGACCAGTATTTAATATTTTTAATCACTAATTTAGAGAAGTCAGTGTACAGTGAATTGATGAAGCTTGCTTGATAACATTTAATTGCTTTGGTTAGTAAAACTGCAGAGATACTGAAACTCTAATGAATGTAAATATGTTGTGGGAGATTCTGGGCAACACAATAGCAGAAGAAATTCACTTATGTGCAAGGAAAATGCACATTGCAAAATAAACTAAAATTCTAATATAATGGCTCCAAGCTTACTGGAGCATGAGGTCCATTTTAGGGCATATTATGGATATCTCCATGAAGATATCTCCCTGTTGCACATCATCGGTTATGAACGTGAATAAGATGTTTGGGTGCACTAATAGAGAGATACAAAATATTGTAGCAGCAGCATACTAAGGAATGAGTATTGCCTGAAGTATGGATTGTGTATTAATTAAATTGGTTACTTAAGAATTCCCAGTTAACACTGACATTTGATAAGCTCTTGTCCCAACATCAAGTCCAGTGACTCAATTACTGTTCAGTTGGGAACCCCAATGTGCATGGTTGCAACACTCACTTAGAAGAACATTTCTGTATTTGTAATAGTTTTATTAATAATAGGGAAGTCACAAACTCTAACCCAGCAAGGTAGATTGAGATAATACAGAACGTACATCTGACTGTCCATATACTCACACCATCCCATGCAGAACAACCTGAAATGTTAGTCATCATCTTCTTCTTCACCATCTTCAGTGGCCATCATCCTGGCACCTCCCATCTCTTCCTCCCAAAGCACATAGATTGGGATACAACTTTTATAATGTGTTACGCTGAATATTCATCAATGCCTAATGAATATTCAACGAGTTTTCCCCAATTCCTTATTTGTATCTCCTCACCTTACTAATGTTGGGGTACCTTTTCCATAGGTTACTAAGCCTTTTACCTGTAGCTTATTAGAATATATATCAATTAGTTACCATAGCAGTCTTGTGTTTAGACATCTGCAGATGTTCCTATCCTAAAATATCCAAAAGCTGGAATCAGTTCATATTCCTGTGGTTACCTGGTATCATTTCATACCAAAATCCTCTAACCGTAATATTCTCAGTTTCCCAGTTACTCGGGGTCACTGTTAGACAACTCACTCATGCTAAGGTTCATAGGCCTTGTAAGGGAGTGGACTCACCTCTGCGGCACCTCCTGCTGGCTGTCCATGGGAATTAGCTCTTCCAGCATCCTGGAGCACCCCCTGCAGGCTGGTGATCCACCTTACCGCTGGCCCCCATGTCCCTCCCAGGACCCCGGTGCCCCTTTCTCTGGGTTGCTGCCCCCCGGCAGTACCCCCACACTCTGGGTCTCCCCACCCAATAACCCCACCTCGCCTCAGTGTAAGGCTACTTGCCAGTCACCATCTAGCCCCACTCCTTGGGGCAGACTGCAGTATATGCCACTCATCACAGACAAGGTTGGGTTTGGACCTGCTGCTTTTGCCTACCCCTGGGCTGCCCTCTGCAACCCCCAGTACCTATTAGCCCAATGCTAGGCCGTAGCCTGGGGCTTTCCAGGCTGGAGCTCCCCAACTCCTCTGCCTTTCCCCAGCTCTGCTCCACTCAGGTACCCTGTCTCTAGCTCCCTACAGCCAGACCCTTCTGCCTCTACAGGCAGAGGGAGACTCTGCTGAATTCCTGGCTTCCAGCCTTTTTTATACAGGCCAGCTGTGGCCTGATTGGGGTGTGGCCCAGCTGCGGCTGCTTCCCCAATCAGCCCAGCTTTTAGAGCTGCAGCCCTCCCCAGGGCTGCTTTCCAGCCCTCCCAGGCAGGAGCGGGTGTCCACCCTGCTACAGGCCTCAAAGCCTTATGCTAACTCTTCAAGCTAATATCTTACAAGATGTAGGCCTGTAGGTTTCTTGCATTGCTGTGATGTAAAATAGCTTTAAGCTACCTCTGTGGGCTACATGAGGTAAGACTACATTGTCAAAAAATCCCACACACTTTAATGCAGTCATAGTCCTAACACAGCAGCCCCTGCAGCCCCTAGAACTGGCAACAGGCAGTCCCACCCACTCTGTTTCAGTTCCTAGTTCCACACTCTCCATGAAGCCACATCCATCTGCAACCCAACTAATGGGTAAGCGGAAAGCACATTACAGTATTAAGATGATATATGTAGCATTGGTATAACTTCTCCAGCATATGGTTCTCTGTTGTGGTTTGTTCCTCAGCCCTGTTAAGGTTAGTGCCACTCAAGCAAAAGGAAAAGCAGGAAACTCCAGAAGAGACTAAATGTTAGCCTTACTTTATTCTGGGCTTTTCTACACGTATATTACAAGAACTGAGGTGCTTGCACTCTGTGTCTATATCCCAAGAGGTGCACCAGTCTCAGGCCCCAGTCCTAAAAAATATTACACACATGCTTTTAATGTGAGACTCTGGGATCTTGTCTTCACTGAGAAAATGTGTTCTTAACCTGAGGTAAAATGCTAATGAAGAAAAGGTGGTCCGTAGCCTTCATGAGAATTTGCAGGTCAAGTTAAAGACTAGGCTTCCCCATAGTCTTTGACTTGATCTGCTAACTCATCTGAAGACTACAGACTGCCTTGTCTTTATCTGGACTTAGTTAACTTGAGTTAAGAGCACACACCTCTTTTCCGCAGTGAAGACAAAGCCTGTGAGTAATCCTTTGAAGATCACCATGTGTATAAGTCTCTGAAGGATCAAGCCCTTTGAGATTCACTTTTTACCATTTGTGGGCATAAAGTTCAATACCTAGCAGTAAATTAAAATTAAAATACCTTCCAGAGATGAAAAATTAATCAAGTACGGTTTACAATTCTCTGTTTTTGTATTGTCGCCCTTATGAATTTTTATGTTGATGCTATGACAAAAGGGCACATAGAATATTATGGCCCACAGCATGTGTCCCTAAGGTCTCAGAAGAAAGGGGAAGAAAACAGTCTAATGCATAGAGAAGAAAGCAGGAGAGAGAGAGAGGCCACCAAAGTAATCTTTTCACCCAGTTTTCAAAGTCTTAATTCAAGAGTTGAATGAGTGTTTCCTTTGATTTTTCTCCATTATAATAATGGCTTCATATTTGGGTTTAGGCTTAATGAGGACAATTTAGAAATATTTAAAGAAAAATATTAGTCTAAAATTATAGGATTATAAATAACTGCAAAATATTTTCCATGTTCTTATTATCCTAATTAAAATTAAACAACAAATGTCGCAAAAGGCATTAAATAGGCATTAGAGTTTTTCCTTTTAATTTTTCTAAAGGTTAATTTAATGGTAGGTGTCAAGTACTACCCAAAAATTTTTCTTCTTGCTGGAGTATCTTTGATTTCTAAATACATGCTAACCTTTCATATTCTGAAATAAAACCTATAAATGCTGGAACACTGCAATTGACTTGCCTTGTCCTAGTTGACTTGATAATCCTTCAAGTGCAGGCTGTCAAATAGAAATGTTTAGAATATTAAAGATCACTCAGAGATTTTATGACACTGATTCTTAATGCGTGTGTTATTTTTTGAGAAAGTAGTTTAGCAGTTTGAATATTACGTATACATCTTGTTTGTATGAAGTCTTGTATTTACATACCCTATTAACTTGTGCATCAGATTCCTAACCCAAAGCTCCTTGAAGTCAATGGAGAGACTCAGTGAATTCATTTGTCTTTGGATCAGGCTCTAGATGCATGGTACATAGGCTGATATTCAAGTCAACATAAGTTTCAGTGTGTAGATTTCTTTAACCATTTGTATATAATGTACTGGTACATCAAGAAATTGCTAAAAGTCTTGCTGCCATTTCAAGCTCATATAGCTACAGGGTGATGGTTTCAGAAGTGACTTTGTCGGTTAGAAGCAGAGGTCTGATAGACTTTGGAACTTAAGTTCTAAGTAGAGCGCTGTGAATAATTCCCCCCACCCCTGCTTTATTGGAACTTATGAAAAAAATAATAAAATAATCAGTTTGGGTTGAATTTAAAAATGATATTTTTCAGAATTTATGGCTAATTGAAAAGTCAGAAAAAATTAGTTTCAGGTTTAAAACAATGTTATGCTCTGGAGTACGGATTTGAACTTGGATCTCCCATATTCCCACTAACGGCCCTAACCACGGGGTACTGTGTATAGGAGGGCACCACATCTACACCCTTAGTTTTGAGAATGGCCCTTAAATCCCCTTGTGAATCTAGTTGGAAAATTGCAATGTTTAGTCTTGGAATTTGTCAAAATTGTTATGAATTTGTAAAATGCTTTGGTCAACCCAAATCTATATTGTTGAGTGGGGGGGGGGGGAGTTTTGCCCAGCTCTAATCCTAAGTACCTGTAGTTTTTGAAAATAGTACTTAGGCACTTTGAGAAATTTTACCCATAATTATGTGAGTATATTATATTTGTCCTCTGCTTTTGACTGTGTGAATTAAAACATTTTTTAATTATGATGGTTTTCTTGCTCTGAATCATTTTTGCAATATATCATGTATTACATTTGTTTATGATAGTATTGCTTTACTAAACATACCTGTCTTTTTACACAGCAAACCTCCTTATTCAGATTTCATATCCAATAGCTTTATTTTCAATTCACTGCAGTGCCCTTATTTGTCACTGTACCTTAGGGTATGTCTACACTACAAAATTAGGTCGGATTTATAGAAGCCGGTTTTATAGAAACCGGTTGTATGCAGCCGATTGTGTGTGTCCCCACATAAAATGCTCTAAGTGCACGAAGTCGGCGGACCGCGTCCACAGTACCGAGGCTAGCGTCGACTTCCGGCGCATTGCACTATGGGTACCTATCCCACAGTTCCCGGAGTCTCCGGTGCCCATTGGAATTATGGGTTGAGATCGCAATGCCCGAATGATGCAAAGCAGTGCCGCGGGGGGTTCTGGGTACATTGCGTCAGGCCCCTCCCCCGCCGTCACAGCAATGGCAGACAATAGATTCGCGCCTTTTTACCTGGGTTACCTGTGCAGACAACATACCACGCCAAGCATTGAGCCCGGTCAGCTCACCGTCACCATATGTCTTCCGAGTGCCGGCAAACGTGGGACTGCATTGCAAAACAGCAGCAGCAGCTTACTGCCTTTTGGCAGTAGACGGTGCAGCATGACTGGTAGCCTTCATTGGCGATCTGGGTGCTGGCAGCCGTGGGGCTGGCAGCCGTGGGGCTGCATTGCACCAGCCCCTTGCCTTTTGGTAGAAGATGGTTTATTACGACTGGTATCCGTCGTCGTCGTACTGCAGTGGCTGTCGATCATGGGCACCCGGGCAGACAATGATGGTTATCAGTCGTAGTATGCTATTTTCTGCCACGCGCCCTGTTGGATCATTGCATGTTAGCAGAGTCGTAGTATGCTATTTTCTGCCAAGTGCCCAGTATTGTCTGCTAAGCACCCAGAAGAGGCCGATGGCGATCTGGGTGCTGGCAGACATGGGGCTGGCAGACGTGGGGCTAGATTGCTACACAGCAGCAACCCCTTGCCTTTTGGGCAGAAGATAGTATATTACGACTGGTATCCATCGTTGTCATACTGCAGTGGGTATCAGATGGTGCAATAGACCTGAAGGCTAACTGCCAAGCGCCCAGTATTTGCTGCCAAGCACCCAGAAAATGCCAAGGGCTATCAGTCATGCTGCACTGTCGTCTTAAGATGTAAAAAATAGATTTATTCTGTATTCATTTGCTTCCCCCCTCCCTCCTGCTAAACCCAGGCTTTTGAGTTCAATCTTTTGGGGGGGGGCATTCTGTGTGACAGTTGTTTGTGTTTCTCCCTGATGCAAAGCCACCTTTCTTGATTTTAATTCCCTGTACCTGTACGCCATGTCGTCACTCGCCCCTCCCTCCATCCCTCCCTCCCTCCTTCCCCTGGTCCGTCAGATACTACTTTCGCGCCTTTTTTCAGACCAGACGCCATATCTAGCACTGGGATCATGGAGCCCGCTCAGATCACCGTGGCAATTATGAGCACTATGAACACCACGCGCATTGTCCTGGAGTATATGCAGAGCCTCCTGGACATGCCAAAGCAAAACCAGGACCAGCTGAGGAGGAGGCGATTGCAGCGCGGCGACGATAGTGATGAGGAAATTGACATGGACCTCTCACAAGGCACAGGCCACCGCAATGTTGAAATCATGGTGTTACTGGGGCAGGTTCATGCCGTGGACCGCCAATTCTGGGCCCGGGAAACAAGCACAGACTGGTGGGACCGCATCGTGTTGCAGGTCTGGGACGATGCCCAGTGGCTGCGAAACTTTCGCATGCGTAAGGGCACTTTCATGGAACTTTGTGACTTGCTTTCCCCTGCCCTGAAGTGCCAGAATACCAGGATGAGAGCAGCCCTCACAGTTGAGAAGCGAGTGGTGATAGCCCTGTGGAAGCTTGCAACGCCAGACAGCTACCGGTCAGTGGGGAATCAATTTGGAGTGGGCAAATCTACTGTGGGGGCTGCTGTGATCCAAGTTGCCAGGGCAATGAGAGACCTGGTGATATCAAGGGTAGTGACTCTGGGAAACGTGCAGGCCATAGTGGATGGCTTTGCTGCAATGGGATTCCCAAACTGTGGTGGGGCGATAGACGGAACCCATATCCCTATCTTGGCACCGGCGCACCAAGCCACCGACTACATAAACCGCAAGGGGTACTTTTCAATGCTGCTGCAAGACCTGGTGGATCACAAGGGACGTTTCACCGACATCAACGTGGGCTGGCCGGGAAGGGTACATGATGCTCGCGTCTTCAGGCAGTCTCTTCTGTTTCGAAAGCTGGAGGAAGGGACTTTCTTCCCGGACCAGAAAATAACCATTGGGGATGTTGAAATGCCTATCGTGATCCTTGGGGACCCAGCCTACCCCTTAATGCCATGGCTCATGAAGCCGTACACAGGCAGCCTGGACAGTAGTCAGGACCTGTTCAACTACAGGCTGAGCAAGTGCCGAATGGTGGTGGAATGTGCATTTGGGCGTTTAAAAGCGCGCTGGCGCAGCTTACTGACTCGCTCAGACCTTAGCGAAAAGAATATCCCCATTGTTATTGCTGCTTGCTGTGCGCTCCACAATATCTGTGAAAGTAAGGGGGAGACATTTATGGCGGGGTGGGAGGTTGAGGCAAATCGCCTGGCCGCTGATTACGCGCAGCCAGACACCAGGGCGGTTAGAGGAGCACAGCAGGGCGCGGTGCGCATCAGAGAAGCGTTGAAAACCAGTTTTGTGACTGGCCAGGCTACGGAGTGAAACTTCTGTTTGTTTCTCCTTGGTGAACCCTCCGCCCCTCCCCCCCCACCCGGTTAACTCTACTTCCCTGCAAACCAACCACCCCACCCTCCCCTACTACCCTCCCCCCTTCGAGCACCACTTGCAGAGGCAATAAAGTCATTGTTACTTCACATTCATGCATTCTTTATTAATTCAGCACACAACTAGGGGGATAATTGCAAAGGTAGGCCTGGATGGGTGGGGGAGGAGGGAAGGGAAAAGACACAGTGCACTTTAAAACTTTAAAACTTATTGCACTGGAAATCATCTAGGCTGGAGTGATTGAGTGGCCGGAGGCCCCCCCACCGTGTTCTTGGGCATCTGGGTGAGGAGGCAATGGGACTTGGGGAGGAGGGCTGTTGGTTACAGAGGGGCTGTAGCGGCGGTCTCTGCTCCTGCTGCCTTTCCTGCAGCTCAACCATACGCAGGAGCATATCACTTTGATGCTCCAGCAGCCGGAGCATCGACTCTTGCTTTCTGAGTACAAGTTGACGCCACCTCTCCTCTTCAGCCCGCGTTTCAGCACGCAACTTCTCCTCTTCAGCCCGCGATTCAGCACGCCACCTCTCCTCTCGCTCATATTGGGCTTTTTTAAAATCAGTCATTGACTGCCTCCACGCATTCTGCTGTGCTCTGTCAGCGTGGGAGGCAGTCTGTAGTTCAGTAAACATTTCGTCACGCGTCCTTCGCTTCCTTCTTCGAATATTCACTAGCCTCTGCGAAGGAGTAAGATTTGCAGCTGGTGGAGAAGGGAGAGGTGGTTAAAAAAGATACATTTTAGAGAACAATGGGTACACTCTTTCATGTTAGATTTTGCTGTTCACAACATCACACAGCACATGTGCTTTCGTTACAAGGTCGCATTTTTCCTCTTATATTGAGAGTCTCCTGGTTTGGTGTGAGAGATCACTCACGCAGTGCCAGGACACAGATTTCAGCTTGCAGGCAGCCATGGTAAGACATACAGTCTTTGGGCTTTTTTAACCTTCTTAACATGTGGGGATGGTTTCAAACAGTACTGCCCTCATTTCCCATACCAAGCACCCGTTTGGTTGGCCATTTAAAATGGGTTTGCAATGTAAAAGGAGGGGCTGCGATTTCAGGTTTAACATGCAGCACAAACCCAACTAACTCCCCTCCCCCACACACCCAATTCTCTGGGATGGTCACTTCACCCCTCCCCCCCACCGCGTGGTTAACAGCGGGGAATATTTCTGTTCAGCAGAGCAGGAAGGGGCACCTCTGAATGTCCCCTTAATAAAATTGCGCCATTTCAACCAAGTGACCGTGAATGATATCACTCTCCTGAGGATAACAAAGAGCGATAAGGAATGGATGTTGTCTGCATGCCAGCAAACACCGGGACCATACGCTGCCATGCTTTGTTATGCAATGATTCCAGACTACGTGCTACTGGCCTGGCGTGGTAAAGTGTCCTACCATGGCGGACGGGATAAGGCAGCCCTCCCCAGAAACCTTTTGCAAAGGCTTTGGGAGTACATGAAGGAGAGCTTTCTGGAGATGTCCCTGGAGGATTTCCGCTCCATCCCCATACACGTTAACAGACTTTTCCAGTAGCTGTACTGGCCGCGATTGCCAGGGCAAATTAATCATTAATCATTAAACATGCTTGTTTTTAAACCATGTGTAATATTTACAAAGGTACACTCACCAGAGGTCCCCTGTGTGCCCTCAGGGTCTTGGGTGAGTTCGGGGGTTACTGGTTCCAGGTCCAGGGTGACAAACATATCCTGGCTGTTGGGGTAACTGGTTTCTCCGCTTCCTTGCTGCTGTGAGCTATCTATGTTCTCTCCATCCTCATCTTCCTCGTCCGCCGAACCCGCTTCCCTGTTTCCAGCGAGGGACTCATAGCACACGCTTGGGCTAGTGGTGGCTGCACCCCCTAGAATGGCATGCAGCTCCGCGTAGTAGCGGCATGTTTGCGGCTCAGCCCCGGACCTTCCGTTTGCGTCTCTGGCTTTGTGGTAGGCTTGCCTTAGCTCCTTAATTTTCACGCGGCACTGCTGTGCGTCCCTGTTAGGGCCTCTGTCCTTCATGGCCTTGGAGATCTTTTCTAATGTTTTGCCATTTCTTTTACTGCTTTGGAGTTCGGCGAGCACTGCTTCATCTCCCCAGATGGCGATCAGATCCCGTACCTCCCGTTCGGTCCAGGCTGGAGCTCTTCTGCGATCCTGGGACTGGGACTCCATCATGGTTACCTGTGCTGATGAGCTCTGCATGGTCACCTGTGCTCTCCACGCTGAGCAAACAGGAAATGAAATTCAAACGTTCGCGGGGCTTTTCCTGTCTACCTGGCCAGTGCATCTGAGATGAGAGTGCTGTCCAGAGCGGTCACAATGAAGCACTGTGGGATAGCTCCCGGAGGCCAATAATGTCAAATTCCGTCCACACTAACCCAATTCCGACCCCCTAAGGCCGATTTTATCGCTAATCCCCTCGTCGAGGTGGTGTTAAGAAACCGGTTTAAAGGGCCCTTTAAGTCGAAAGAAAGGGCTTCGTAGTGTAAACGTGTCCAGGCTTAAGTCGATTTAACGCGGCTAAAGTCGACCTAAACTCGTAGTGTAGACCAGGCCTTAGAGACATTTTATCTCCTGTAGGACTCCTTTATGCTTTATGCTCTCTTTACTGCACGGTACTCACACCTTAAAATCATACAATGGTCTCCAATAAAAACAAAAACAGGATTTGCCACAGTTGACCACGCAGTGGTAACTGAGATACAGATATCTCTGAAGAATAGAAGAAAATGGTGGCTACTGTTTGTTGCCGTGGTAACTGTATGGTCTGTTGTCTGGTGTGCCTTTTAATAGTGACAGCTATACACACCAGTATCATTGATCAGTTAAAAGACAATAAGCACAGCCATTGTACATGGGGAAGACAAGGACTGAGAGGAAAGGTGAATGAATTGTCATTCAAATGCCTCTCTCCCCAGCTATACTCTTCTTTGCCAGCCTCTCAACCACAGCATACAAATCTGTAACAAAACAACCCTACAAAACTTCCTCTTCGGGTGCTCTCACCATTTTTCTGCCATCCATAACCCAAAGTGACCAGTGATGGTGAAACCAGAGATGGAGGCCCTTATAGATGGTGGCTGACCAAATACTGTTAAATCCCCATAAAAACCTTGAGTCGTCTGCTGGCAATATTCGCCCTTAGAGCCCCCTGGCAAATCAGTTTTAGTTAGCTTCTGGAGTGGACCATCAAAGAAGATCCCTTGCCCCAAGAGGTGAGATGGCCTGGATCTCATATTGCAGTGATCCATCCATGAAGTAATACCCAAACTCCAATTCTAACACAAACACCAGACAGTGCGATCAGCTGAATGAGTTGTTTGCAACCACCTGTGATAATTCCCTGGTCGTCATGGTGACCAAGATATCCTGGGCCAACTCAAGACTCATTTACCCAGGAGAAGGTAAATCACCAATTGCTATCAGACTTTGTGCCTCCAGCATCACAATTTCAGCTCATATAAGGTAGGGTGAATTTTGGGCATCAGAACTAGACACAGAATTCCAGCAGCAGTCATACCAGTGCCAAATATGGAAATAAAATAACCTCTCTACTCCTACTTGAGATTCCTGTTTATGCATCCCAGTATCACATTAGCTATTTTGGCCATAGTATCACACTATGAGCTCATGTTCAGATGATTATCCATCATGACCCCCAAATCTTTTTCAGTTTCACTGCTTTCCAGGATAGTGTCTCCCATCCTGGAAGTATGGCCTACATTCTTTTTTCCGAGATGTGTATACATTTGCAGTTGGCCATATTAAAACACCCATTGTTTCCTTGCACCCAGTTTATCTAGCAATCCAGATCACTCTGAATCAGTGACCTATCCTCTTCATTATTTTCCACTCTCCCAATTTATGTCATCGGAAAACTTTATCAATAATTTTGTGTTTTCTTCCAGATCATTGATAAAAATGGCAAATGCATAGGGCAAAGAACCAATCCCTGCAGGACCCCACTGGACACACATCTGTTTGATTCCCTGTTTACAATTACATTTTGAGACCCACCAATTAGTCAGTTCTTAATCCATTTAATGTGTGCCATGTTAATTTTTATATCTTTCTAGTTTTTTAATCAAAATGTCCCCTGGTACCAAACCAAACACCTTACAGAAGTCTAAGTATATGTCTTCACTATAACCTTTATCAACCAAACTTGTATCTCATCAAAAAAAGACATTGTTAATTTGACAGGATCTATTTTCCATGAACCCATGTTGATTTGCATTACACGGCCCTCATTCAATTGTTTATTAAATAATAGTAAGGTTGAAAACATAGAAGTGTGGCATGTGGCAGATGTGATGAGACAGGAGTTCAGTACTCTTATTCAACTGAAGAATAATCTGAACGAAAGTGAGTTAGTATCAGGTATCATGCTACAGGGACTTCAAGATTAAATTTATATCACTTGTTGATGGGGTACGTGTGGAAAGGCAGACAACTTGAATAGACTCGCACCTGGAATTTGAAAGTTTACCTCAGAAATCTGCACAAAATCTCTTTCCTTTGTATTACTAAACTAACTTGCATCCTGGATGTTCCATACTGATATTGATATAATTAAAATTGATTGTGAATTAAACTTCTCTCTTCAATTAGCTAAAATTACATTATTTTAAAGTTCTGCACTGTGCGGTAATTTATACCATTTTACTATTGCTGTTTTAACGTCTAAATGCATTGACAAGTAAACCCAACTAAGCTCACTCATGTCCATTCATTGTTCTTTGGAGATAAGACAGGATTTTTTTCCCTCCAGCACTTCCTCAGATTTTGAACCCCTGCCTGTGTAGACTTGATAAAATACTCAAATTAATCGCTAACATTTCCAGTGTGGTTTTAATGTCTTTAATGTTTTGTCCCTGGACTCTGCACATGTAATACATGAGTTAAGATCTAATTATAGGTTAACAAATGTGCAGAAGAAGGATGTTCTATAAACTTGAAACAATATTTAAAGAGGATTATGCTTTGCCAGCATTTTCCCCTTTCTCATTCCATTACCTGTAGCAGTGGTTTGGATGCACTTCATGATGTATCAGAATACCAAACTCTAATTAATTTGAACATTTGCTAAGCTTGAGTGGAAACCCTGATAGTTCCTACTTAAAAAAAAAAAAAAAGTCCCAACATTCCCTAAATGAAACTTGTTCCTTAACAATTTAACTAAAAAAAGCAAATAAAAATCTACCCCTGGTTGGACTAATACAGCTCAGGTCTTTAACAGGATCTGTAAACTGTAGCAATCTCCTTAAATGAAGGCAATACAATTTAAACAGAAGTGTAGCTATTGATTTCAGGGACATTTAATTACAGCTCTATTTTAAGGAGTGTGTGTGTGTGGGGGGGAATGAAGCTAGTTCAACAAAACATGATAGATACAGTAGATAATGAATTCTCAAAGTATCACTGAAAAGTAGCCAATCAAGGGAAATAACAGTATCTGTCATGATTGCTATTTCAAGAAACCAATCAGTTCTGTCTATCAGCACAGTGATGCTGATAAGCCAATCACTTTTTTAATCGATGCTGAGTGGTGAAATGTTGCCATAGATACAGGATCCTGAAGCAATCAGGACAGAAAGTAAGTTCAGAATGGGAAGTGACGGATTTATTCAGCACATAGTTAACAAGCCTTTGAAGAGGGAGAGGAGGGGTTTGTTGAGTCCTTAGGCTGTGTGTAAAAAGATTGTTGTGAAATACTCAAGGAATTGCCAATGAGCACTTCATATGAAGAGGACTAGACAATATTTCCATTAGCCCTACTGTGAAGTAAAGTGTTTCTTTTGCTTGAAATGTCAACTCTGAGTAACAAACACCTTCAAATTTGCAAACTTTGTCATTTTTGCAAACTTTGTCATTTATCTCTTTTGTAATGGATGGTCACTGAAAAATTGCCCCCCGTGTGGATTGATGATCTCAAACTTTTCCGGGCTAAATTTAGAAAGCAGCAGATATGCTGAAACCATCGCTTTCAAAATCGGATTGTTGCGTCTTACTGTTATCCTGAACATTATTTTGGTGAACATATTTACAGTGCCCTTTGATAAAAATTGTTGGAGTCCTGTAGAGAAGTTTATGGAATCCTGTGGGATCCTGCTGGGTTGCTCTCTACTGTGCTTTTTATAGATTTGTGAGTTCACTATCCTTTTCATCTGTGAGCATGTTAGAACAGAATGTCACTCACCCATCCATTTGCAGATCATGACACAGAAATTTGCTGGATACAAAAACCTCTCAACTTCCCCTTTCCCTGTCCCCAAGTAAAGGAAGTATAAAAATATCATGCTGAATTCTCTTATTTATGGTGATGTACAACCTGAGTAACTCCATTCAGCCTGATTTTCTTCTTATACTGTTTTACATTTGTCTAAATTCATTGACTTTCTTCACTTATGCCAATGTAAAGGAGAATAGGGTACAGCACATAAGTAATATTCCACAGATGTGCAAGATGTATTCCTTCCTGTTTTAATTTTTTTGCATCAACTTTAATAAACCTCTACTTTAGACTTTAATAAGTTCACCCAGTAAGTATGGAAAATGAAAAACCATGAATCTATTTTTGTGACCATGAAGGGTCATGGGAACATGAAACAAATTAAAATAAGCAATACAAATTTATAGCCCTCAGAAACACAAGTGCTGCAGTCATGTGGCTGTCTTGGGATGTTTTAGTTACAATTTATTCAACACAGCTCTGCTCTACTATCTTTTGTGGGTATATCATTTATTTAAAAAGTAACTGCTGTAGCAAGAAAGGTCCTCTTTTCCTCAGTGGCGATCAGTCACTTTTTTAAAGCCTTGTCCTTAAGGTTCACAAGTAAGTAAAACTAGCCTGCTTTCAGGTTTCCTCACAAATTGAAACACGTAGATTATGCTAATATGTTTGCCAAAGTTTTGGGCATCCCTGGTCTCAGTTCAAAGAAAACCTGGACTGATTTATTTTTTTGTATCAGAATCATGCAAATTGTGGTGTTATGTGAATATGATGTGAAAGTTGGTGTTTTTTATTGGATTTTGCTTTGAGAGCTTGTATTTATTTGAACCTGAAACTCTCAGTAAATGTTAGAAGTGCAAATTCCCATGAAAGAAACCAAATAAAAACGTTTCCATGAACCTCTGCAAAGCAAAATGTGGAGATTCCACAGCTCTAATTAGCTTGCAATTGATCCCAATGCAGTGTTCTAGTTTACAAATAGCAGTATAGCATTTAAGGACTATAGGGGGAGATTTTCAAAGGCACAAATGACATTTAGGCCCCAAACTCACACAGACTTTCAATGAGTGCTTAAAAAGCCATTTGTGCCTTTGAAAACTCCTCCTATATAAAGACTCACTTTTATTTCTCTGGATTAATTAGTGCAGTCATTCTTCTTCCACCATAGCTCCTTCAATATATACTGTATTAGATATCATAATAATTAGTCATCATATTTCCATAGTATTCTCCATCTGGGAATCTCAGAGAATGTTTTGTACAAGTTAATGAATTAAGCTTCACACGTGTAGAGCATAACTCTAAATAAAGATGTGTTTTTTCAGGCATAATAGGGTTTATAAAACTTTAAAACCTTATGAAACCTTTCATTGCAATCAAAGTAACCTCATGGACGAAACCAACTGTTTCCTCTATTTAACGCTGTCACTCTTCCTATTTGGTATTCTCTGGCTTCAAAATGGTTGAACAATGAAAACCAGATTTGCGACTATATTCACGAATAAACAACTCCGATTAGATTTGCTGCTATTCCTGGGGTCAATGCGACTCATTTTCCATGAATATCTGGGTCACTGCCAGGTATTCAAGATGAAAATCTGAAAAGTTTCACAAATTTGTACAAGTGTGTGACTTTATGTGCTATTCTTGTACATACTATGTGTCATTCTCCTATTCGTCTCAGCCCTCTTGTAAGTGAGCAGAAACAATACCATTTGACTAATTGGCACAGTGCAAATAATGAATAGCAAACAGCTGAAGTGAATGGCTGAGAGGCGGGACCTTGTTTTTTCCAAACTATTCAGCAAATACTTATAAATTACTTTTCAGTAGCTGGGGAAAGTTTTGTGGATGACTCACCAGTCAAATAAAGCCTATTCAGTATGGATGCATGTGTTTGTTTGTTTATTTATTGGGTTCAGAAAGTACTATTCAACCAACACTAAAAATGTGGCCTTCATTGCTGTAGTATCTGAGAGCTTTTCAGAAGTTCAGTGACTAGCATGTGTGATTCCCTCTTCCTCTTGAAAGCGGGATGGGCAAATCTAGCAATGTTTAAAATTTTGATTCAGTACTTGAGATCTGTTAGCACTCCATAAATCTTCACAATTTTTTCCTATACACTGGAGTATGCACTACATTTATCATGTTATCTCCACAAATGATGATACCACTTTAAAAAATGGTAAGTTTAGAAAAGAAGCATTTTTATACATTAGGGAAATATTTTCCTCATTGTCTTGTTTGTATTTAGTATCAAAGCATCATGAGCTTTGGGTACCAACCTTTCTTGAATACATAGGGCACTCACTCAGCTGTCTAAGAACCTGGCAGATGGACTATTTACTGGATGTATATGTTTTCTACTGAAAATCTTTTATTATAATATTTGCTCTGGGTTAATCATTACATTATACAATTACGTGCCACTTTGTCTCATTGCTTAGTTACCTACAATAATTCTTTCTTTGGTTGTTCTGTTAACAAGTACAGCATGACCTTATTAAAATGGAAATCCTGTTATGAAGGACTGACTATCAAAGTTACAGATCACAGGAATAGATTAGGTAATAAGCAGTCAGACTTAGTCACTCTAAACTACTGCTTAGTAAAAGTTGACTATCCTATAGGTATGACAATTTCTCCGCATATGTAAATACTTTTCTGCATGCAACCTCAGCGTATTGCAGAAAATCCCTGAAATAAGAGGTCAGAGATCAGACTTAATCTTATTCTGTTTACCCAATGTGGAATAAATCCTCCTCAACAAAGTGAATTGATCTTATTCATCAAATATGTCACTGCATATATTTGCTTACCTAGTAGACCAATTATCTCTTCAGATTGTTTTCTTTGGAAAATTCCTGGTGAGTTGAAAGATAGCAGAACTGCTGGGTTATAAAATCCACAAAGGCAGAAAGTGACTGTAAACTAAAGCAAGGGACTACCGTTTCAGGGGAGATAGTGGAATTAGCATCCTTTGAAACCCTCAAGGGAAAACTTGTTGAGCTTTTGATTCTTGGCTCTTGTTGACCTGCACTTAGGCTAGAATTTGGAGTGGGAGAGTGAGCTCATGGCTACTCTAACTTGTGTCCATCTGCAGAGGGCCTCAAAAAGCCATTTTGTCAGTCAGGAGTAGTGGGCCAGTTGAAATGCTACAGCTATGGCTCCTTTCACATGATTATGGTCTCTGTGCCATGATGCTGAGAAGAGTGGCATACAATTACCAAATCCTCACTAAGCTTCTAGTTTTCTGGTGCCAATGGTACAAAAGCTCCATAGAGGAATGGAAAGCAGGACCTTACAAACATTCTAAGGATAGTTGACCATTATTCTGTCACTTTCACATGTCTTTTTTTCTGCAAAACAGAGATGACAGGCTCACTGAATACATTGTAGGGTTGTTACTGTGCAAACAGGTATCAGGTGTTTGCACAATACACTTTTTTCTTACTGTACAGTTAAGGCAGGGCACCACTTTTTTTTTAACTGAATCTGCTTAGAGTTCCTGAAAGATATTAGTTTGAGACTTGAATTTCTATATATAGTCTCAGAGTAGGTATAGTATGGATAGCAGCAATGCAATCTTCATGTTGGGCGTGAGAAGGTAATTAGATACCTATACCAGTTCAGTTCTTGGTTTCTCTGATAGTAGCAAAGAACAATGTTGACAATTAGGAAGTGTATTTTGTTGAGTGGATATTTGTCTACAAAGAACTAAAAAAGCAACCAAAGAGCTACTGGCTCTTTGATATCTTCCTTACCTTAAATTGTTGGGTTTTGAAGAGAGCAACATAGAAATGTAAAGCTTTGTATCCCATTACCAATCCTGTAAACCATTCTGTTCCCTTACTTCCTTCTTCTTAGAAATTGTAACAATAGCTACTAAGAGTCTCATTTTTGGACACCTTATAGCATTCTCCTCTACACAGCTCTTTATGAAAGAGTCTGTCAGTTTCCTTCATTGTTCCTAACCCCAAAGGGGCCCCTGTGGAAGTAAGTTAATTAATTTTAAAAGCTTTTGAAGTTTTTGGACAAAGGTCCATATTCAGCAAGGCGTAACCATTTAGGGAATCCCCCGGTCTTCCAAAATATAAAAATAAATGTGTGGGTCTTCTGGACAAAGTCTTCTAAAGTACTCTATCTTACACAAATCTGAACATAAATGTAATAATTAGGACCAAATGTCTGGGAACGAGGCCCAGCTTCTAGTATTGGTTTTGTTAATGCTATACCAGATCAGCATGCTTTAACAAAGTTAAACATTTTGAATGCTCACAAACAATTGGTCGCAAACAAGATACAGACCAAGAATTTTCAGAAACTAGCTGTCAAACAATTTAGAAATAAGAATACATTGGAATACATACACAGAATACATACACAGTCCTCATGGACACTTTCAAATGAGAAAAAAAAGACACAAAATTGGCAAATATTCAAATTATTTGTCTAGTTCTATTGACTACACACTATTTTAGCAATATTTAAATTCCTCAAATAGATTGGACCAGTGGTCCATAATCAAAATGCGTTTCAATGGTGGATGATGGACAGGAAATACTGCATAAATAAGATGTAAATTTTTGACACTGCGTGTAATTAACCATTTGAAAAATTTACCAAGGGTCATAGTGGATTCTTCATGCTGACATTTTTAAAAATCAAAATTGGATGTTTTTCTAAAATATATTCTCTAGGAATTTATTTTGCGAAGTTTTATCACCTGTGTCGCATTGCCAACTTTCTAATCACACAAAACCGAACACCTTAGCCCCGCCCCCTGCTCACTACATTCCTCTTCCCTCAGTGGCTCGCTCTCCCACACCCTCACTCAGTTTGACAGGGCTGGAGGAAGGCTCTAACAGGGGGTGCGGGCTCTGGGGACGGGGGCAGAAATGAGGGGCTAGGGGTGCAGGAGGGGCCTCTGGGTTGGGGGCTGGGGCAGGGGGCTGGGGCTCAGGTTGGGGCACAGGCTTACCTCGGGCAATTTCCGGTCAGTGGCACAGTGGGGCTAAGGCAGGCTCCTTGCGTGTTCTGGCCCTGTTCTGCGCCCCGGAAGCAGCCAGCAGGTCCGTCTCCTAGGCGGGGGTCCAGGAGACTCTGCGCGCTGCTCTCGCCTGCAGCCCCCCCCCAGTTCCCATTGGCTGTGGTTCCCAGCCAATGGGAGTGCAGAGCCGGTGACTGTGGCTGGGGCAGTGTGCAGAGCCCCATGGCCCCCCGCCTATGAGCCAGACCTGCTGGCTGCTTCCAGGGCGCAGCGCAGTGCCAGGACAGGTAGGGACTAGCCAGCCTTAGACCCCCAGCAGCGCCAATCGGACTTCAAATGGCCCACTCGGCGCTGCTGACGGGAGCCGTCAGGGTCCCTTTTTGACCGGGCGTTCCAGTAGAAAACCAGACTCCTGGCAACCCTAGCCTGTGTTATACAGCATATCAGACAAGATGATCACAATGGTCCCCTCTGGCCTTGGAATCCATGGATCTATGATCATATAAATAATCAATATAGGGGTCTGTGTGTCTGCATATGTGTTTGTGTCTCTTGGTGTGTGTGTGTGTGTATATATATAAAATAAAGCACACATCATAGATGTCTGTTTATGTGGTTTCTAAGGTGTTTTGGGATCTTGTGCTATTAAAGGCACCATTAACTTGTTAAGTGAAGTGGAGTGTGCAGGGCCTAGTAAGATATCTTTTGAGTGGAAGAAGTTTTTTCTCTTTAATAGCTGGTGACAGCAAATAAGTAACAAAAAGGTCCCAAGTGGTTAACAGAATTACAGAAGTACTTCAGTAAGGATAATTGAAATAGTACAGAAAATATTTTGGCTTGTTTCAATATATTTGGCTGTTTATCAACTGCCAATTAGTTAATCTGTATAGTTGTGTTAGTGTAATAAGATTTGTTGAAAGATCACATAACAGGCATGCCCATTGAATGCATAAATGAACAATTGTTTGAATTTTATGAATATGCTGTGTCATTTTCCAATCCTTTTTTTCTGCAAACTGTCTTTTTTTAATTAACTACAAACCAATTTTGGGGAAAAAAATCAGTAAATACTTTTGTTTATTCCTTTATGTCAATATAAACAAAACACTTTAGGCCTAATGCTCATTTTCACTAAGTCCCCTCTGCCAGTCTAAAGGGACGTTGAAGTGGATTCAAGTAATTTACATCTCGTTTAAGACCTATTTACAGTGCCATAATGGCAGAAATGGGCCTGACTGAAAATGTAAATCGAGTCCTTTATGATTTATAGGAAACCATAAATCTAATATTGACCATAATGTTCCAGACACACTTGCTAGGGGACCAGCGTCCAATACTATTGGTTATCACATTTGGATGTGTATTTCATGATAGTTTAGTTAAACTAAGTTAAACAAAAGAAGTAGAAACCAATTAAATGGATAATATTCTCTAAGCTTTAGGGTAGGTCTACACTGCAATCGGTGTGTGTAATTGAAGCACATGTAGACATACCTGAGCTAGTTTTAATCTAGCCACTAGGGTACCACTAGCAGTGAAGCTGTAGCACTGTGGAATTAAGTGTGGGCAGTACAATCCCACCCAGAACCCAGGCTAGATAGCTAGCCTGCACTAAAGTCCATGCTGTCATAGCTTCATAGGTTGGCATCTAAGCTATCTAGATGAAAGCTTGCTCAGATTTGTGTATGAATGCTGCAATCATGCAGCCCAATTGCAGAGTAGATATAACCTTGGGTTGGGTTCTGATCCTGCGGACCGTTAAATAATTGTGTATCTTTACTCACATGAGTTGTTTCATAAAGATATGCATGTGTTTAAGTATTTACAGGTTCAGAGCATTAGCTTGCTTACTTTTCAGTGTGAGGAAATTCATTTTTTAAGACTCCTTAGCATCAAGTTTTCTCTCCATTATTTCTATAGTGTTTCCTGTGAAGCTGTAAACTTTCAAAGAAGATGACTTAACAACTGGCAGACTGAAATGGGAAAGAGACAGCTGTGTGGCTTAAAGGTCAGTGTTTTCTTTGGCATTTAAGTGGATAGTAAAGATTGTTACACTGAAACATGATTCAGTAGAAGTGAAATAAATTCCTTGTATTCCACTGAGTATGAAAACTGGACACTCACTGAGTATTTTGTGCAATGGTGTTGGTGTCTCTGCTTACTCACAAGAAAACTGGTTTCTAAAAAATATGCTATTGTTCATAATGAACAACTGTATGGTCTTCATGTCTTGTATATGAAACCTCAAACATGATTCCATTTCCTCTGGATTCCTACACACAGCAGATTGATTTACTGTTTGATTGGGTTACAGTCTGGATGTGGATATAGTTCTGGTTTTTGAAAGGACTCTCCCAATTATTCAGCTGCCAACGTTTGATCTGAAGAAGATGTAAGCATCTGTAGTTATTAATCCCTGCCCAATTTGATAAGCAGTCATAACAGCAGAATGACACATAAGGAGAAACTATTCTATGTAGGTTTGTATGCCATTCTCATCTAGTATCTAAGCACTTTCCAGAAGTGTATTAAGCAACTTGACAAATAACTGTTGTGTGGTTTGTTCTTTTCTCCACCTCTTGGGAGGATGAGAGATTGTAAGTACAGTGGAATGTTTAAATTTACACACTGCTTTATGTGTGTTAGGGAAGGTAGGTCGGAGCAGTGCGCTTTCCACTTGAAGTGGAAAGTGGTCATGCTTATGGTGGTCCTTAGTTCCTGTGAGAGTTCATTCCACTGTCTCAGACCAGCCCCTGGGAAAGTACTGTCTCACACCCAAATGAGCTTTACCCTTATTGTAGAGAATTCCATTGTGCCAGAGGAGTGGGGTTGGCCTATTTTAATTTTTTTATCATACAGTATACAAGACATAAATAAATGGGTTCTCTATCTCCAGACTCTTACAATCAAAATGTGTGTGTGGAAGATGACATGCTATGAGATAAATTTAGACCTCATATGAATGAGTGCAAACTCCATGGAGGTTTCTGGGCTATATTCAGTGGCATACTTCTCAAATGTCCCACATTTCAAGGGACAACATTCCTTTTAATCCCAGAACTACTTACATTCCACACAAATGGGTGCCCCTCCCCTCCATTTTATTGTGGGAAAAATCAGTTACAGCAGAAATAAAAAATAATGAAACTGAGGTTGTAGAGTTATTTATGCTGAAAAATTAAATCTCACACCATTTTCTATTTCCATCTGATTATTTTTTTTTGTGTTGCTCATTTTCAGTCTGTCGCACAGTGCAACCTACATTTAGGCTTTGGCTGGTAGAGAGCTGTGTTCAGTGGTGATGTTAAAAGTTGTGTAAGTTGATCAGAAAATGGGTGAAAATGAGGAAAAAACAGTTCAACATGGAGTGAAATGGCATTCTTCAGGCATAAAAAATGTGTGAACTAGACACTGAGGACATAGAGGAATGGTGTAGCGGGCAAAGCAAGTAATAATAAAGCTGGTCAGCATTTTTCATTTAAACTCTTATCAGTGGAAAACAGCTTTGCAACTAAAAGGAATTTTTTGGAAAATAGTTTCCATTTTTAAATGAAAATTTACATGTTTTTTGCCAAAAAAGAAATCCCAAAAGTTTATTTTTGTTTGTTTTTTTTCTGTACTCAAAAGCTATGCTCTTCATTGATGAAAATCAAACAAATTTCAGGGCTTTTTATGAAAACACAAAAATTTTTGATCAAAATTTTTTCAAAAATGAAATTGGGGGAAAAATCATTTTCGGTAAAAAAAATGTAGCAGGACAAAAAAGAAAAACATTTTCCCTACCAGCTCTAGGTATGAGATATTGTGCAAGATTCTGATCTCAGTCATACCTGCATAAATCTGAGTAACGCCACTGACTTGGATAATGAACTGATTAGTAAATCCCAGGTCAAAATTCTGCCAGTGTCTGGTGTGTGTCTTTGTTTTATCCAGTCATAAAATGGAAGAGGGGTCAATGACAAAAGAACAAACTGATTAATTTCATTCAGTTTTCAGATGTAAAATGTGTTGTCTTTTCAGAGAATGATAAAAATTTATGTATAGTCCTCATTTAAATTTCTTCTCTGTCCTAAAATCCATTGTACATATAATAAAACATTTTGAATACGTTTGGGTAAATGATCTTTGAGGCTTTTACTAAAGAAACTGCTGAATGTTCAGAGGTTTACCCATTGCTGCTAATAATGGTGTGTTAATATTTGATTTTTTTTCTGTAGTTTTAGCAGGCACTGTAAATGCAGGGGATCAGCACTTCAAAGTGTAATAACAGAAAAGAATTTTAAAAGTAAAGTGTTACGTGAGGGACTAAACATCCACCAGGTTGTTTGTGGTGATTATTTTTTCAAAAGAATGGGACATAAAGATAAGTTCTTTAAGAGGTTAAAAAATCTTTTTTCTTAAGAAAAATGTTTGTTTACAGGACATAAAAATCCATTTTTAAAGCCTCGTTAATATAGAATAACTACCAATCTATGGGAATTTCCAATATAAATTCTACTTTATCAGTCACCCATGTATATTTATCCAGTTATTTTGCATGGGCAAATGATTCCTGTAGAGGAGAGCAGGAGAGTTTTTAGTGCATTTCTATACCCATCAAAATTAGTAATTCTTTAAGAATAATAGAATGCAGTTTAGAGACCTAGAGTAAGCATTGTTAAAATCCATTTTGACTGCAGTAGATATCTAACAGATGATTTCTATTGTTTGAAAGGTATTAATAGGTAAAAGATTGTGTAACAATAGTCCTGTGATAGGGCAGCTGCCCCTCACTGGCAGAAAAGGGGTTAAAAGCAGCCGTAGGGAGGCTGCGCCAGAGGTAGCCAATTAGAAAGGGGCTGAGAGGAGTAGCCAATCATGGCCCGACAGGCTGATATAAGAAAGGCTGCAGGACAGAGCAGAGTTCAATAGATGCCTGGAGCTTGAGGAGGGAAGATCAGGCTTCTAGCAAGAGGAAGGAGTGCCAGCACCCTGGAGAGAGCAGTGCTGCCAGCAGGGACCAGGGAAGCTAGAGAGAGCTCCTGGCTAGCTGATAAGACTGGCAGGTTGAAGCCCTGAGGTAACAGTGAACAAAGTGTTGGGGGCCACAGGGAAATGGCCCAGGGAAAGATACAGAGAGGTTGGAGAAGACACAGCATGTGGCTTACATCTACAGGATCCCTGGGCAGGGACCTGAAGTAGTGGGTGGGCCTTGGTCTCCCCCCCCCACCACTTCCTCACCACTGAGGAAGTAGCCAGAAAATTGGCTGTGGTTGCCATTGAAGGAACTGCCTGGTCAGTTGACTGCAGTTCCCCCAGAAGTGGGGAGAAATGAGTGTGACACAGCTGGAGTGCTGTGTTCTGAAGAGGATGCTGCGGTCCTTGGGGAGACACGGGTCCAGGAGCAGAGGTGACGGCAGGTGAGAAACCACCAGAAGAAGGTGCAGAACTAATTCCTAAGACAGCCAGCAGGAGGTGCCACAGTGGTGAGTTGCACCACATCACAAGCCTATAATATCATTTTGATCTGTTATGATGTCAGACGAGAGAGCTAGCTTCTGTGCAAATGTAACTTATAAATAGAACTCTGCAATTTGTTTAGTTTTTGATCAATAAAATATTGCATTTAGAGCTAAATGTGTACACACAAGGGCTGAAGTAATGGTGAGAAAAATTGTATATACAACACTTTTTTCAGAGAAAATCCACATCTGTATATGCAAACCTACACTTGTGCATACAAATGGCAGGGTGAATGGAAAATTCTAGTTCCAAAATGCCAAATTGCTTATCTGCACTTGGAATAAAATTTTCCATAACCAGTCTGTGTATACACAAAAGTAAAGGGGTCTACATTCTGTAGTTGCCTACTTTTGAGCTGTGACACATTGACTCTATTGTTCATATCCTCTCATATTGTTGGGAAATGAAGTGATTTCAACTTTTATAAATGTTTTGTGCAACATAGGATATGAGACAGATAGAATAACTGCTGGGAATTCTTATGTAGTATTTTAAGACCCATAACTCTATAACTGACTACCACAAATTATATTAAAGGAGGAGAATCAAAATGGTAATCTCTTTTCTGATGGAAGTTGGCAGCTGCATCACTCATTTTCTTAGTGAAATGGATTCAGTGGAATTAATGGAAGACATAAAATAAATTCTATTGAGATATGAGATTTTTAGTGCTTAAATAAAGACCTGATAGATATAAAACCTATAGGAACCATATATGACGAGCTCAGTATAAAATATGGAATGTAACTGAGATAACCAGAAAACAGGTTTAAATGTGCAGGAGCGAAAATATACCCATTTTCAATAACTGAGCACCTGACTGTTGCTGTATTGCACAATTATTCTTTGACATATGCAAATATGAAAGGGGTGACTCGATTGCCGTCTATAAGTACCTGCATGGGGAACAAATATTTAATAATGGGCTCTTCAATCTCGCAGAGAAATGTCTAACATAATCCAATGGCTGGAAGTTGAAGCTAGACCGATTCAGACTGGAAGTAAAGCATACATTATTAACAGTGAGAGTCATTAACAAGTGGAACAATTTACCAAGGGTCGTGTGGATTCTCTATCACTGACAACTTTTAAACCAAGATTGGATGTTTATCTAAGAGATATGCTCTAGGAATTATTTTAGGGATGTTCTATGCAGGGAGTCAGACACGATGATCACAATGGTCTCTTCTTGGTTCAGAATCTGACATTTGTTGCTATTTGTGACTGATTACCTCACTTTTTACAAATGGGTTACATTTATACATAAGTTATAGGTCCCTGGTCTGTGTCCAATCCACAGAGTTTGTGTTTGTTTCGGCCCCAGCTAGCAAGCTTAACTCTTTAAATCAAGCTATAGCATCTTGTGCTTTTTTGCTCTGGAGATGCCCAGTTGAATCCTGAGTGTGTCAGCCAAGATGGCAACTATCGCACAAACCCCAATAGAAAATAGGACATGTACCATTTCCATGAATAGTAGCCTCCTTTCTGTTCCTCTCCAACCAAGACAGACTTCTGCTTGAATTTCAGGCAATCGCCTATATATGCATCTGAACAAGTATTAAACAGCTCCATATAAAAAATGGAAAAGTTATTAATACCTTGTGTTTTGGCCAAATGCCCCACTTCATTTGTTTTGCTTTTGCTTGCAGCAATTCGAAGAAAACGGACCTTTAGGGAATGAGGAAAATGCCCTAAATTCTTTCAAATAATGTTATTAGCGTTTGTGTGTGTGTGTGCGCGCGCGCCTGCACGTAGCTTAGGTGCTATCAAAGCTTCGTCATTTCTTTCAAAATATTTTGATAATGCGAACATGCAATGAAATGCTCTTTTTCATGGCTATATTTCAGATAGTACAAAAAAATTTGTTTTAGATTTCCTCAAAGTCCACAACTTTACTGCAGCTTACTGTATTGGGATGATCAGTCTGAGGGGAACATTTTAACCTAGATTGCTATTCTTTCATCTGGAATATAGCTGCTCTGAAATAGACTGAACTATGCTGAAAAGAAACTTGCTGATGATGGCAGGCCAGTAAAACATGGATGGATAGTTGGTAAAGATGAAGATCTGGGGATCCCTGGTTCAGTCCAACTAGATTTCTCAAATTTCTTGAGGAAAAACATTAATCACCTGTTCAACAATTCTAAAACTGAAATCACTTCCCAAATATTTATTCCAGGATGAATGCATATTTCTGCTTTTCTCTGTATTTATAATCTGGAGCAAGCCCACACTGGTCTTTACGATCATGTTGACTACCCTAACTTAATTAATTTCAGGTCAAAAGGGCTAGTGCAGACATACCCTCAGATATTTAATAGAATAACATTTTGTGTCTTCAGCGTTTTTGCTGTAATACATTTAGAATGCTTTCCCTTCATTAATTCACAGAGAGTGTTTGTATTTAAAGACAGTCAAAAGCTATGTGGTCAGTAAGTTAAAGTGGTCTGTATCTGTCAGCTAGGTTGAGTAGTGGTGTGTGAATGTAACTGGCCTGGTGTGGGCCCAATGAAATAACACAACAGAGCCTGATGTGGCTTCCAGAGCTGGAAAATAGGAGCAGTACCAAAACCCAATTTTCAAAACCCATAAGCCCAAAACCAAACCAAAAAACAAAACAACAACAAGAGATTTATATCCCATGTCAAATGTACATGATGCCCTTCTCGGTACCTGTATCCCCATCTAGCAAGTTTACATTATGGTACCATTGGAAGTATGTATTGTGGTATTGGATAAGGGCCACCTGAGAACCAGAACTCACTGTGCTAGTCACTGTACAAACACAAAGGAGTAGACAGTTATTGCTATGAAGAGCTCACAATATAAATAGATGTAAGAGACAAAGAATGGATAGAATATCCAAGCAGAGAGAACAGAATGAAGCTCTTCAAAGGTCACGTTACTGCCACATTTTTGTTTTTTTCCCCGCTTGTTATGAACTGGAAGAAACTTTGTTTTGGGATTGAGGTTGATAGCTGTTGAACTCGCCTTCAATTAACATAAAAATAAGCACACAATCCACCTAAGACAAAAGGAGTATGTGAAGCCACCCATGAGCTTTTGCTGAATATTGTTTCAGGTAAGGGTGTGTTGGGGAAGGCAGATAATAAATGGAGAACAGACAAGAAAATCAGAGAGAGACAGCCAAAAGGAACAGTTGAAAACATGGTCACTGGAAGAAACCCGAGGAGGGGTTTTTGGGTCATGATACAGACTGCAAAGAATGCTCTTGGTACTGTGAGCAAAGGCAGCCATTTCGTGCTATTTTATTCCTTCTGCATTCAAAGAAAGAGGACTTTGTGCAATCTTTGGAAATAAACAAAACTGCAGCAAAGAAATACCTGACTACCACGAATTTCTGCTCCCAGCTGGAACATTCCCAGGGCTCCAAACTTTGACAGGCAGCTTGGGTCAAAAAGGAGCGACACTGTTTTGTGGGGGATGGTGATGGTGGCACTGTTAATATTTGTTAGTTCTTAGAGTGTTTTTTTGTTAAGAAGGAGATTAGCTAGAAGGGAAGGCAAAGGAAGGGAACTTGAAGAGATAGGGCAGAGGAGAAAAGGGAGGGTATCAAGGGCATGTGGCGTGTGGCTGAGGTGGTTTCATGTACTGGATATTTACATTAGAGGACTCCATTTGTCTAAAACTAAACTGATTCTTTTTAAGAGAACTATTTACAGAGATGCTTCAACTGCAGCTAGCATTCAAATTATGTACAAACAGACCGACTACCTCCAAACTCTTCTTTCCTGCAGCTTGTGCTTCTCTCTCCAAGTTCCACAGAGGTTGCTGCAGGGGTGATGAAATTTGGAGTGGGGGAGGAGTTAGAGAAAGTATCCAATTAGCATGTGGGTGAGGATGTCCAGAGTGAAAACTACAGAAAACAGGTGACCTTACTTTCCTCCACCTGCTGGGGTTGCTTCTGTGTTCTTCAGATTCAGTCCTGAAGGCTCCAGGTTTTTTTGACCTCTAGGGTTGGCCCCTCCCTATAATTTCTTTGTTCCTCAAGACCACATGATTAGTGGTGGGACACTGCATGAGTTCTAGGGCCCTTAGCAAGTGGCATCATGCCCTAAAATGAACAGAGACTTCCCCCCCTCCTTATTAAACTTAATATTCCTTAATGGAAAACTCCCAGTGGTTGAGCTTTTGCCTGCCCCATTTGCAAATCAGAAAATACTGTATTAAACTCCACCCTGATTCCTCCAATCCCAGAAGTCTGTGCCTGTGACTCTAACCACTTTGAACTCTGGCTTAAAGCTAGCACTCTGGCTATGGTAGGAGAAGCTTCTATTAAAATTTAAACCCCACAGGCTGGGTTGTTACTGTTTATCATTGAAAGGTCTGAAACTCTGTGAACCCTTCTTGGATGCTGATTATGGTTGCTCTTGCTTATGATCTGGAAGTTTCCCAAAGCATCTTTACAATTCTAATGAGCCCAGTCTGAGTGCATGAGGTCACAGCTCCAAAATCACTGGCTGATGCACAAGTCACAGCACGAGGAACTTGATGGGGATCCAGCAATTTTCAGGTTTGGAGGAAAATAGAAATCACATAAATGTTGTCATTTTTGGTCACAATCTACCATTCTGAAAAAGCACCGACTGAGAAAATATCATTTCCTAATAGTTCTATCTTGCTTAGCCAGATGAGCTGCATTCCAGGAGTGGAGTAATAGGTATCAGAGCATAAAATGAAGGTCAAATCTGAGTAGCTGGTTTAGCCACACAATTCCCATCAATTTCAATGGCAATGCGTGGCTAAATCCCTGAGTCAAGGTGACAGTTTCAGAGCTACATCCTTTAGATAACAACATCCACTGTTAATTGGATTTCTGTACATATGATGCCAGGTACCTGACACTGAACACCGCAAGAGACAAGTATTTCTGTTGCTGACTTCATAAAAATGAAGTTAACGTTGTTGGCTTGACATGCATCATTTCACTTTGTTGTAACAAAATAAAAATAAAGTAGTGTTGGCAGAGGGATGGTGTGGAATAGATTAATAGGATCCAGATTCCTTTGTGAAAAAATGCTTTAATCAGGACCAATGGAAAAGAGATGAAATCATTGACAGGGACAAAATGAACTGGCTTTATGAGGAGGAATACTCTGCCAGCCATATGCTTACTGCAGAAGGTATTTTGAGCTAGGCTTTGTCTGGCAAAGAAGAAACAGAAAAGAAAATGAGGGGAAACTCCAGGCCAAGTTGGAGTCCAGCAATATTGCAGGTAAAATGAGCAGTAGTGGAGTACCATCCATTCATCTGGAAATGCTCTATATAGGTCCTGTAAAATTGATTCACTTGAGAAATCACCCGAACAGCAGAGAATAAACCCTAGAGGTAATAATTGAGCTCCCAGACCCTGCTCCTTCACTAACCAGCCAAGTTATTCCCTTCCTAAAATACAACTTGTGCATTCTATTGCACAATGATAAATAGATTAGTATTGCAATCATTGTTTTATTGAATATAACAATTATACAAATGAATGCAGTTTTCTGGTTTTTTAGGAGGGTTTTAGGTAACTTTCACTTACACTGATATCTTTGGGTTTCTCTACCCACAAACTGGAAACAAAAGTTTTAATTCACACCATTAATTATTTTGGTGCAAATCCCCAGGTGCCTTATTTTGACCAATGTCAATCAAACCCTACCTGAAATCAAATAGGGCATTATTATTCTGATAAGAGTGTCCATACACAGACTTGCACCAAAATAACTGAAGGTGTGAATTAAAACTGATTTACTTATTTTGGTTCCAGTCTGTATAGAGACAAGCTCTTTGATAAATGTTTCATATATTGCTAAACCTCAAAAGAATGTTATAGAGATAGTACACGGTATTTATTGCCTGAACAGTATTACACAATCAAGAAAATAGTCCCCCATTCTGTGCTTCCACTTACATGGGAACACAACACTATTGCCCACTTAACTAACCAACTAAAATAAATATGACAATTAAACAAATTTAAAAAATCCATACACTGCATTCAAAATAAGAAATAATAATCCATTTCACAATCTCTTTCTAATAGTCCATGCCTCACACACATGCATTGGATCTGATGTCAGTAGGTACACGATATATTGTATTTTCAATTCTTTGCCAGATGCCCAAGAGTTTATTTTAGTAATTTTAATTTTATTATGAGAGCACTGTACCTGGGCTCTCCATCGATTTTGCACATCACTTTCACTGCAAGCCTCGTCTCGAAAATCATTAAAGACTAAATGAGCCTTGCAGGTACCATAATCACACTACCTTCTCATCTTTCTTCCCACAGGAGGTGGCCCTTGCAAATTATGTAAACCAAACCACAACAGTGTGCCAGCTACAAATAATAATGAAAAAAAATAGTTTAAACAATGCCAGGAATTTTGATAAAATTATTGAACTTATTCTGATGTCTTTCCTTGGTTCAGCAGCAGAAAAACACAGCAGCATTTAAAATGTGATAAAACTGTTTTCTGTTCTAGAGAGGGAATAGGTTTTTAGCTGAATAATCCTGTGTCTTAGAGGCTTGATTTTATTTTATTTTATTTTTTTACATGGTCACTATTTTTACTCTAGGTCAGACTAGATGATCATAAAGTTCCATTCTGACCTTGAAGTGTCAGATTGATGAAACAACAGTGCCTACAACAGGGGTCGGCAACGTTCAGCACGCGGCTCGCCAGGGTAAGCACCCTGGTGGG
>NW_020664439.1:11854663-11876208 GCF_002925995.2 Terrapene triunguis
GAACCTGCCGCGTCAGCAGGTAAATAAAACTGGCCCGGCCCACCAGGGTGCTTACCCTGGCGAGCCTCATGCCGAACGTTGCCGACCCCTGGCCTACAATTATGTCCCCCTCAATCAGTTGTGGGTACAAAATGCAGCATTAATAATATATGGAGTTATACCTATCTCATAGAGCTGGAAGGGACCCTGAAAGGTCATTGAGTCCAGCCCCCTGCCTTCACTAGCAGGACCAAGTACTGATTTTGCCCCAAATCATCTCTAAGTGGTCCCCTTAAGGATTGAGCTCACAACCCTGGGTTTAGCAGGCCAATACTCAAACCACTGAGCTATCCCTCCCCCCATTAGAGCATCTAACTGCAAATGGGAGAGTTGTTATAATATCGAGCTCTTATGTTTCTTATTCATAGCTCTGAAAGCATGTGTCGTATCTCTTTTACAGATTGGGAAAGTGAAGTGGTTATAATACTTAGTCCTGCCATGAGTGCAAGGGACTGGACTAAATGACCTCTCAAAGTCCCTTCCAGTCCTATGATTCTATAAGTTGGCCAAGGTCATGCAGTAGGCTGCTGGCAGAACTTGGAATAGAACCCATGCTTCCTGAGTCCTATTCTAGTATACTTACCATAGGAGGCCATGTGGGTAAATCTCTCATTGATTTCAGTTGGAACAAAGGCCAATGCTTTCTGCTTTTGCAAATTCTACTCCCAAGTGTTGTGTTTGTGCCATTTCCAGTGTTGTTGAAGAGGTGCTGGTGCTAGGATATTAGAGAGACAAGGTGGGTGAGGTAATATATTTTATTGGACCAACTTCTGTTGGTGAAAGAGACAAGCTTTCAATCTACACAGAGCTCTTCTTCATGTGTGGGAAAGGAAGGCAGAGTGTCACAGCTAAATACAAGGTGGAACAGTTTAGGATAAGTAATTAGCACAAATTGTAAGGGACCATTCAAGGTAAGGTGTCTAGCTAAAACCTATGAAGTTGTAGAACAAAAAAGGGAGGGTTCAGTGGTTGTAATAAGTAAGGCTAAGATTTTGCCAATGGTATTTTTAGTAAAAGTCACAGAAAGGACATGGGCAATAAACAATAAAATATGGACCCCGAGCTCTGTGGTGTGAGGCTGATAGCCCAAGCCCCACTGCCTGGGGCTGAAGTTTTGGAGCTCACATAAAATCATGGAATCTGTGACCTCCATGACTAACTTGAAGCCTTAGTAATAAGCCATAAAACCAGTGTCCTTATGAAGTCCATGATTTTTAAGTGTCTATCCCAGTTATGAATTTAAGTTCCCAAACTTGTCTTTTTAAGGTGGTTTTCAGGTTTCCTCTGAGCATGAGAACTGAGCGGTCAGACATGGAGTGATGGTTTTGTGAAAAGTGTTTGCCCTTGGATGGTATGTGTACTTGTCTTTTATAAATTTTTTTCTGTGTCCGTTCATTCAAGAGTGTACTGATTGTCTGGTTTCACCCACACAGTTATTGTTGGGACATTTAGTGGATGAAGCGCACTATGTTTTGATAGGCATGTGTAGGATCCATGGATCTTTGAAGGTGTGTTGGGTTGTTGTTGACCATTGTAGCACTGGAGAGATGTCTGCACGTTTTGCATCTGTTGTTCTGACCGCATCTGGTTCAGCTTCGAGTTGGTGTGTCCTGATCTGTGGGGATGTGATGGGTAGCCCACCCCACAAAGGATTGGAAGAGATTAAGACAGGTAGGCCAATTAACTCTACAGGGTGCACCTGGAGGAGGAGCCAGGGAGTAGGAAACTAATTGAGAGCAGGCTCAGCTGCACAGGAACAGGTGAGGCCTGTATAACACCAGGTAGCGGGTAATAGACAAGGACTGCTGGGAAAGGCTGTAGGAAGGCAGGCAGCAGTCACTCCCTGGGAAGAAGGTGGGGGGGTGGTGGAGCTGGTACACTCAGAGGGAGAAGGGGAACCAGGTGTGGTAGGAAGCAGCTGGGGAAGGAGCAGTGAGAGCTGTGAGAGGAAAGCCCATAATTACTGAGCTGAGAGTCCCTGGACTGAAACCCAGGGTAGTGGGTGGGCCCAGGTTCCCCTACCAGACACTGAGGGAGTGCTTCCATGGGGCAGTGGAAGGGAAGACTGCCTAGGATTGCTAGGGAGAAGGGACTTTGCTACCCCAGAAGGGGGGAACACTGAGTGACCTGGCCAGAGGACTAAATCACAATGAGGATGCTGCCGTTCCTGGGGCTGAAAACGGGACTGCAGATCTGTGGGAGAAAGAGAGAGAGCAACAGCATGCAAACTGTGGATGGGGGCATTGAACTCTAGAGCTAATACCCAGCATGACCAGGAGGAGGCACCAGACCAGCAGTGGGTGGTGCATGCCATAACAGGGGAGTTTGCTTATGATGATTTTGGAGAGGTTGGGGTATTGTTTGAAGGCCAAAAAAGGGGGAATGGGAAACTCATCAAGTATGGGTTGTAATTGTTTAACAATACTCCACTTGGGTTCTGGTGTTGGGTGGTAGATAACAACTAGAAGTGTGCAATCAGAAGGTTTTTTTCTGTATTGAAGCAGGCTCTTATGGGATATTTGGGTAGCCCATGCCATGATGCAGTCTCCCTCACTGGAATGTTCTTGCTTGGTGAAGGTAGTTTTAAGTGTGTTGAGGACTTTCTCATTGGAGCATATGTGCCTGAAATTATTGCAGGCAAAAAACTGCACAAGTGAAAATAAAGGCTAGGCTGAGGCCCTCTTCACAATCACACCAAACTGTAGGCATCCTAGAATTCTAAGTGGTGGAAAAGAGAATCCTTTATGTTGTCTGTTTGTTTGTTTCCCGCCCCCCCCAACCCTATAAAATCAATTTTAAGAACTTGCTAACACCTCATCTTCATCTACCTTGTCCCAATATAAACATTGGTTGCCATTCAGTGTGCTATACTAGACCTACCAAACCTACTGAGAAACAGTCATTTATTTTTCAGGTCATCTCTCCAGTCTCTTCGACTGGTGATTCACCCACTTTAAAAAAAGAAATGTATCAAGGGGACAACAACCTTATCCTCAAATTTTGGTGCAGGGTGAGCTATACTTGAGGTAGTAGTTATTAATCTCCCTTGTTTTCCTTAAAATGTGGCAAGTAGTACGCTTGACTGGTGCTGAGCAAAGGTTTATTTAACAGCTCATTTTTGGCAGGAAAAGTTGGATTGCTACATATATCAAACCACTTTTTAAAATAGAAGCTATCTACCTTCTGTATTTTTAATAATAAATTGTAGAACAGGTATTGCTATAGATTTCCCATACACTATAAAATGAAAGTGTTTGAAATAAGAAGCAGAGCAGCTGATTTGTTTGGGTACATTTTACAGGTATAATCAATTCCCCCTCTGGGTTCCAGATGTTTGCACCCAGTAATGCACAAATTCCCTGAGTCCTTTTTTCTCTGCTATCGAGTTCATTATTTGTGTACCCCAAACAAATGTAGTTTATAGTTTGTAGCTGTCAGATAACACCACTAAATTACTAAAAATGTTCATCTGTGGTGGTTATCCTCATGTATCTTTCACCCTGTGCTCAGTGCACTACTTCTAAACCCATTCCCTTCCCAGGTATGGGAAATATGCCATTGTATATGTTGCTTCCTTAGTTTATAGCTCCCTTGTCTGGTCTGATTTTTATTACATGATGGGAAAATAGTAATATAAATACCAATTTCAAAACTATCCCCTCCTTTGCTGCTGTAGGGATAGCTTCCATGTATGTCAGGTGCTTATGTGGCCCCCATTACCAGGGTATCTGAGTGCCTCACATACATCAATGTATTTATCCTCACAAGGATAGGGTGAGGAAGGGTAGTGGAATTTTCAGGTGGGGAACCGAGGCACAGAGAGGCTAAATGACTTGGAACATAATTAATCCATGTTTGATATGTTGGGGTGTAAGAAGGAAACAGGATGTGCTGTTCATTTGGAGTTACTGTTGGTTACAGATTGGATGCCCCTCTGTGAGAGCTACATGGACATATTTTGGCATATTACATGTTTCACTGTGTGATGGGGAGTGTTTTTTGTTCTCTTCCCTCAGAGGTGGGGGGAGTCAGGTATCTGATGGCTGTATTTTCTGTTTTTGACAAAAGACTATTTAATATCTCTTCATAACTTCAGGTTAGCAGATAATCTATGATGACTGGGACCATAATGAAGCATGGTGGATCACATTCAGTACAACGCAGAGAGAATTTTGGGGGTACTTACCATGTATTTTCATTCCTTAAATAGTCTGGTGGGGCTTTTCACATGATAATGCAAAAATGATGCTATAGTTTGGCATGCTTGCATAGCTGCGTGCTATGGCTACTACCCTTCACTACGTGCCCCTCTCTCATTGACAATTTTAGGATAGGAAGATGCTGGGTCTGACCCTGCATGAGTGAGTGTTTTCTTCATAGGGACCTTGATATGGGCATGAGTGCCATGTACACAGGGGAGATAGCGATCTGTATCACAGTAGTCAGTTTGGCATGAGCCAATTCTCTTCATGTTCCGTATTGGCTGTGTTCTTAGTGTCGGACTTTGCTTAAAGTCATTATATAAATAATGCAATGAGATGAATATTGCAATATATGTATTAATTATAATATACATCATGCTTTTGTTATTGAAAAATTCCATTCCTTTAATTAATATAGCAGGTTTCAGCTAGTTAAAGTATCACATTTGATCAAAATCACCACTGACCTTACTCTTATAGATAATGAATGCAATAGAAGGGCAGACGCAATTTATTTATATCAGGCAACACCCAACCTCTCTGCCTTTTCAGTCACACCTCTGTGAGGTATAATGAACCAGTTCTTATAATATATAAGATGCTGATTAATCATGAAAAATGTCACTTCACTGTAAAAGACCCCACTTCCACTTTTCAAGACCCAGTTAGAGCTAAAAGAAATGTAGTGTGTTAATGGCTTGGAAGGGTATCATTTATTGAAATGACCTTTGTTGCTTAGTAACAGCATGATTTGCAGACTATATTAGAAAATTATAATTAGCATGAGTTTAGCATAATCTGTTCTGGTTAGAAACATTAAGTCTCACTATGGGGACGTAAATTAACACGGGAAGGTTCACATTTGGGTCAGCACGATTGTCAGATAATGCTGAACCAAGTCAAATTAATTTCTAATAATTTGTAGAAGGTCCAGTTACCAGTCAGCAGAGAATATCTGGTATTCTGCATGCTAAAGGACCTGCAAAGCCATGATGCCAAGTTTAAAATATGTTACTTGTTCCACTAAAAATAAGAGATTGAAAATCAGAAACGGAAAATGCAAATTCATTTCAGCTTGGATTGAGCATTTCAAAAAAAATTAATTTTTCTGGCACATTTGTTTTCATTTTTACTGTTTTAAGCTGTTAATACTACTGCTGCTACTACTACTAATAATAAAGAATGAAGTTGTTACTGTGGTAGTGTTCTCTATGCTGCAATCTTGTTCCTAACTATAGTTGGTAGGATTCTTTTAACACAAGTATTTAACATAAGTAACCAGGCTGGGGGAACCATCCAGTGTGAACGGTGCCTGCTGGTGTAATCTCTCAGAAAGCAGGTGGGAGAGCTACAGGAGGAGGTGGCTAGGCTGAGGAGCATCCGTGCCCTCAAGAGTGTTCATATGAAGACATCCAAGCAGGGCCGGCTCCAGGCACCAGCCGAGCAAGCTGGTGCTTGGGGGGGCAGCTTGTAGGAGGCGGCATTCCGCCCAATCCTAGGGCGGCATGGCCGCTTTTTTTTGTTTTTTTTTGTTTTTGTTTTTGTTTTGTTGTTCCACTCTGGCCGCCCTGTAGGGGGCAGCGGCGTGGAGGATGGGAGCGCCCTGCAGCAAGCCCGGCAGGGCAGCCCACGTCCTTCTCTCCCAGCCGACCGGAGTGGTGCGGAGCCCTCCCGGCAGGGGGCACGGCGGAAGCCCTGGCCGCCCTCTTCTCTCTCTCTCCCCGCTCCCTCCCCCTCCCCCCACTAGCCGGGGCACATCTGCTGCACAGGGAGTCCCCATGCACCCTGGCTCTGGCCGCGCCCTGCATCCAAGGCTGAGGAAGCTATCCAGCTACAGAGGACTGCTGTCACACCGCCAAGGGAGGAGGATATGGCTCTGTCACAGGGAGCATACTGGCTGTTGGTTACTTCTGGCAGCAGGCAGTGTTCCACCCATACTCCCAATCTACCCACCATGCTGATGGAAAACCGATATGCTGCCCTGGCAATGTGCGATGAGGAATCACCCCCAAAGGTGGAAGAGGAGAAGTCATGTACCCTCAAGGCTGGGAGGATCACAACCACCACTCCCAGGAGGAAATGGAGGGTAGTGGTGGTTGGTGACTCTCTTCTGAGGGGGATGGAGGCACCCATCTGTTGCCCTGACATGGCATCCCAGGAGATATGCTGTCTGCCAGGGGCCCGTATCTGAGATGTTATGGAGGGATTGTCGAGGATCATCCGCCCTCTGACTACTACCCCATGTGGGCACTAATAATGCTGCAAGGCATGACCCTCAGCAGATCAGAAGTGACTACAGGGCTCTGGGAGTAAGGGTGAAGGAGCTGGGAGCATAGTGGTGTTCTCTTCTATCCTCCGGTAAAGGGTAGGGTAGGGGCCCAGGCAGAGACAGATGCATCCTGGAGGTGAATGCCTGGCTGCGAAGATGGTTTTGCCAGGAGGTCTTCAGCTTCCATGACCATGGGATGCTGTTCCAGGAAGAAGGACTGCTAAACAGAGATGGGGTCTACCTATCGAGGAAGGGGAAGAGCATATTTGGGTACAGACTGGGTAACCTAGTGAGGAGGGCTTTAAACTAGGTTTGGAAGGGGCAGGTAAGCAAAGCCCACAGGCAAGTCAAAAACATGGACCTCAAGAGAATGGTCAAATTTGAGGGAGCATGGGCTTTATAGCAGGGATAAAGGAGAGACAAGACAGAACTAGAAGGGGAAATCAAATCAGTATCTTAGATGTCTGTATACTAATGTGAGAAGTATGGGTAATAAGCAAGAAGAACTCAAAATGCTAGTAAATAAACACAACTATGACATAATCTTGGTGGGATAATACACAGGACTGGAATATTGGTATAGAAGGGTACAGCTTGCTCGGGAATGGGGAAAAAGGGAGGAGGTATTGCCTTATATATTAAAAATGCATAAACTTGGAATGAGGTTGAGATGGAAATAGGAGACAGACTTGTTGAAAGTCTCTGGGTAAAGATAAAAGGGGTAAAAAACAAGGGTGATGTCATGGTAGGGAGTCTACTAACAACCACCTAACCAGGAAGAAGAGATGGATGAGGTTTTTTTTAAACAACTAACAAAATCATCCAAAGCACAGGACTTGGTGATGATGTGGGACTTCAGCTACTTGGACATCTGTTGGGAAAATAACACAGCAGGGCACAGATTATCCAACAAGTTCATGGAATGTATTAGAGACATTTTTTTTTATTTCAGAAGATGGAGAAAGCTACTAGGAGAGAGCTTGTTCTAGATTTGATTTTGACAAAGAGGGAGGAACTGGTTGAAAATTTGAAAGTGGAAGGCAGCTTGGGTGAAAATGATCATGAAATGATAGAGTTCATGATTTTAAGGAATGGTAGGAGGGAGAATAGCAAAATAAAGACAATGGATTTCAAGAAGGCAGACTTCAGCAAACTCAGGGAATTGGTAAGTAAGATCCCATGGGAAGCAAGTCAAAGGGGAAAAACAATTGAAGACAATTGGCAGTTTTTCAGAGACATTATTAAGGGCACAAGAGCAAACTATCCCACTGAGTAGGAAAGATAGCAAGTATGGCAAGAGACCACCCTGGCATAACCAGGGGATCTTCAATGATCTAAAAATAAAAAAGAGTACCACAAAAAGTGGAAACTAGGTCAAATTACAAAGGATGAATATAAACAAATAACCCAAGCATGTAGGGAGAAAACTAGAAAGGCCCAGGTACAAAACGAGATCAAACTAACTAGGGACATAAAAGGAAACAAGAAAACATTCTACAAATATATTAGAAGCAAGAGGAAGACCAAGGATAGAGTAGGCCCGTTACTCAGTGGTGGTGGTGGTGGGGAAATAAATAACAGAAAATATGGAAATAGCAGTAGTGCTTAATGACTTCTTTGTTTTGGTTTTCACCAATATTGGATGTCTAACATAGTGAATGTCAGTGAAAATGAGGTAGGATCAGAGGCTAAAATAGGAAAAGAATGGGTTAAAAATTACTTAGGCAAGTTAGATGTCTTCACGTCACCAGGGCCTGATGAAATGCATCCTAGAATTCTCAAGGAACTGACTGAGGAGATATCTGAGCCATTAGCAATTATCATAGAAAAGTTACAGAAGATGGGAGTGATTCCAGACTGGAAAAGGACAAATATAATGCCAATCTATAAAAAGGAAAATAAGGACAACCCGGGGAATTACAGACGAGTCAACTTAACTTCTGTACCTGGAAAAATAATGGAGCAAATAATTAAGAAATCAATTTGCAAACATCTAGAAGATAAGGTGATAAGTCACAGTCAGCATGGGTTTGTCAAGAACAAATAGTGTCAAACCAACCTGATAGCTTTCTTTGACAGGGCAACAAGCCTTGTGGATAGGGGGGAAGCAGTAGACATGGTATATCTTGACTTTAGTAAAGCTTTTGATACTGTCTCACATGAGATATACAGATATAGATAAGAATATAGCAGTAGGGGTACATTACAGATCACATGACCAGGATGGTGATACTGACTGTGAAATGCTCAGGGACATTAGAAAGGCTATTAAAATAAAAAACTCAATAATAATGGAGGATTTCAACTATCCCCATATTGACTGGGTACATATCACCTCAGGAAGGGATGCAGAGATAAAGTTTCTTGACATCTTAAATGACTGCTTCTTGGAGCAGCTAGTCCTGGAACCCACAAAAGGAGAGGCAATTCTTGATTTAGTCCTAAGTGGAGCACAGGGTCAGGTCCAAGAAGTGAATATAGCTGGACCGTTTGGTAATAGTTACCATAATATAATTAAACTTAACATCCCTGTGGTGGGGAAAACACCACAGTGACCCAACACTGTAGCATTTAATTTCAGAAAGGGGAACTACATAAAAATGAGGAGGTTAGTTAAACAGAAAGTAAAAGGTACAGCACCAAAAGTAAAATCCCTTCAAGCTGCATGGAAACTTTTAAAAGACACCATAATAGAGGCTCAACTTAAATGTATACCCAAAATTTAAAAAAAACATAGTCTGAGAACCGAAAAAGAGCCATTGTGGCTAAATAACAAAGTAAAAGAAGCAGTGAGAGGGAAAAAGGCATCCTTTAAAAAGTGGAAGTTAAATCCTAATGAGGAAAATAGAAAGGAGCAGAAACTCTGGCAAATGAAGTGTAAAAGTATAATTAGGAAGGCCAAAAAAGAATTTGAAGAACAGCTAACCAAAGACTCAAAAAGTAATTGCAAAAAAATGTTTAAGTATATCAGAAGCAGGAAGCCTGTTAAACAACCAGTGAGGCCACTCACAATTGAAATGTTAAAGGAGCACTCAAGGATGATAAGGCCATTGCGGTGAAACTAAATGAATTCTTTGCATCGGAGGAGGATGTGAGGAAGATTCCCAAACCCGAGCCATTCTTTTTAGGTGACAAATCTGAGGAACTGTCCCAGACTGAGGTGTCATTTGAGGAGGTTTTGGAACAAATTGATAAACTAAACAGTAATAAGTCACCAGGACCAGATGGTATTCATCCAAGAATTCTGAAGGAACTCAAATGTGAAATTGCAGGACTACTAGCTGTTGTCTGCAACCTATCATTTAAATCAGCTTCTGTACCATATGACTGGAGGGTAGCTAATGTGATGCCAAATTTTAAAAAGGGCTCCAGAGGAGACCCTGGCAATTACAGGCTAGTAAGCCTGACTTCGGTACCGGGCTAAACTGGTTGAAACTATATTAAAGAACAAAATTGTCGGACACATAGATGAACATAATTTGTTGGGGAATAGTCAACATGGTTTTTGTAAAGGGAAATCATGCCTCACCAATCTACTAGAATTCTTTGAGGGGGTCAACAAGAATGTGGACAAGGGGGATCCAGTGGATATAGTTGTATTTAGATTTTCAAAAAGTCTTTGACAAGGTCCCTCACCAAAGGCTCTTAAGCAAACTAAGCAGTCATGGGATAAGAGGGAAGGTTATCTCATGGATTGATAACTGGTTAAAAGATAGGAAACAAAGGATAGGAAGAAATGGTCAGTTTTCAGAATGGAGAGAGGTAAATGGTGTCCCCCAGGGTTCTGTACTGGGACAGTCCTATTTAACATATTCATAAATGATCTGGAAAAAGGGGTAAACAACGAGGTGGCAAAATTTGCAGATGATATAAAACTACTCAAGATAAATAAGTCCCAGGCAAACTGTGAAGAGCTACAAAAGGATCTCTCAAAACTGGGTGACTGGGCAACAAAATGGCAGATGAAATTCAATGTTGATAAATGCAAAGTAATTGGAAAACATAATCCGAACTGTACATATAAAATTATGGGGTCTAAATTAGCTGTTACCACTCAAGAAAGAGATCTTGGAGTCATTGTGGATTGTCCTTTGAAAACATTGACTCAATGTGAAGCAGCAGTCAAAAAAGCAAACAAAATGTTGGGAATCATTAAGAAATGCCGGTTCTATCTGTTTTCCCTTTATTCCCCTTAAAACTTTAAACTTCTTGCTTAAACAACCCTTTCAGCGGACAGGGGGCTGCAGACGGGAGTTTGACAGAGGGAGGCTTACGATGGTTAGGAAGACCTGCAACACCTGTGCCAGCACTGCTTCTGTCTCCTCCACCTGCGCCTGTAGCCAGACAGAGCGCCTGAGCATGGATGCTTCTACCCAGATCCTGGTGTGGTTTTGCAGAGACTGTAACTTGCAATTTCCACTTACTGATATCCAGGCTGGGGGGACCATCCAATGTGAAAGGTGCCTGCTGGTGGAAACTCTCAGGCAGCAGGTGGGAGAGCTACAGGAGGAGGTGGCTAGGTTGAGAAGCATCCAAATCCACGAGCAATTCCTGGACAGTGTCCATGTGGAGACAGCTGAGGTAGCTGTCCCAGTACACAGGACTGCTGATACACCACTGGTGGAGGAGGAGATGGCTCAGGGTGGACACTGGCAGCTGGTTACTTCTGGCAGCAGGCAGTGCTCCACCCCTGCTCTGAACCCTCCCGCTGTGGTAATAGGTAACCGTTATGCTCTTCTCGATACAGGAAAGTAGGCATCACCCCCTACAGTAAAGGAGGAGAAGCCTCGTACCCCTAAGGCTGGGAGGTCTGCTGCCACCACTGCGAATAGGAAACGTAGGGTAGTGGTGGTCGGAGACTCTCTGCTGAGGGGGACGGAGGCGCCCATCTGTCGCCCTGACATTTCATCTCGGGAGGTATGCTGCCTGCCGGGAGCCCGTATCCGAGACGTTACGGAGGCATTGTCGAGGATTATCCAGCCCTCTGACTACTACCCCATGCTACTCATCCATGTGGGCACAAATGATACTGCACGGTGTGACACTGAGCGGATCAAGAGTGACTACAGGGCTCTGGGAGTACGGGTGAAGGAGTTTGGAGCGCAGGTGGTATTCTCTTCGATTCTTCCTGTCAAAGGTAGGGGCCCGGGCAGAGAGGGATGCATCCTGGAGGTGAATGCCTGGCTGCGAAGATGGTGTCACCAGGAGGGCTTTGGCTTCCTAGACCACGGGATGCTATTTGAGGAAGGACTGCTAGGCAGAGATGGCGTTCACCTTTCGAGGAGGGGAAAGACCCTATTTGGACACAGACTGGCTAACCTAGTGAGGAGGGCTTTAAACTAGGTTCGATGGGGACAGGTGAGCAAAGCCCGCAGGTAAGTGGGGAACATGGAGACCTGGGAGATGGGTCAGAAACGAGAGGGAGTGTGGGCTATATTGGCAGAGAGAAAGGAGGGTCAGGACAAAACTGGGAGGAAAGATCAAGCTAGTATCTTAGATGCCTATATACAAATGCGAGAAGTATGGGTAATAAGCAGGAAGAACTGGAAGTGCTAATAAATAAATACAACTATGACATTGTTGGCATCACTGAAACTTGGTGGGATAATACACATGATTGGAATGTTGGTGTGGATGGATACAGCTTGCTCAGGAAGGATAGACAGGGGAAAAAGGGAGGAGGTGTTGCCTTATATATTAAAAATGTACACACTTGGACTGAGGTAGAGATGGACATAGGAGATGGAAGTGTTGAGAGTCTCTGGGTTAGGCTAAAAGGGGTAAAAAACAAGGGTGATGTCATGCTAGGAGTCTACTACAGGCCACCTAACCAGGTGGAAGAGGTGGATGAGGCTTTTTTTAAACAACTAACAAAATCATCCAAAGCCCAAGATTTGGTAGTGATGGGGGACTTCAACTATCTGGATATATGTTGGGAAAATAACACAGCGGGGCACAGACTATCCAACAAATTCTTGGACAGCATTGCAGACAACTTTTTATTTCAGAAGGTTGAAAAAGCTACTGGGGGGGAAGCTGTTCTAGACTTGATTTTAACAAATAGGGAGGAACTCGTTGAGAATTTGAAAGTAGAAGGCAGCTTGGGTGAAAGTGATCATGAAATCATAGAGTTTGCAATTCTAAGGAAGGGTAGAAGGGAGAACAGCAAAATAGAGACAATGGATTTCAGGAAGGCGGATTTTGGTAAGCTCAGAGAGCTGATAGGTAAGGTCCCATGGGAATCAAGACTGAGGGGAAAAACAACTGAAGAGAGTTGGCAGTTTTTCAAAGGGACACTATTAAGGGCCCAAAAGCAAGCTATTCCGCTGGCTAGGAAAGATAGAAAATGTGGCAAAAGACCACCTTGGCTTAACCACGAGATCTTGCATGATCTAAAAAATAAAAAGGAGTCATATAAAAAATGGAAACTAGGACAGATTACAAAGGATGAATATAGGCAAACAACACAGGAATGCAGGGGCAAGATTAGAAAGGCAAAGGCACAAAATGAGCTCAAACTAGCTACGGGAATAAAGGGAAACAAGAAGACTTTTTATCAATACATTAGAAGCAAGAGGAAAACCAAAGACAGGGTAGGCCCACTGCTTAGTGAAGAGGGAGAAACAGTAACAGGAAACTTGGAAATGGCAGAGATGCTTAATGACTTCTTTGTTTCGGTCTTCACCGAGAAGTCTGAAGGAATGCCTAACATAGTGAATGCTAATGGGAAGGGGGTAGGTTTAGCAGATAAAATAAAAAAAGAACAAGTTAAAAATCACTTAGAAAAGTTAGATGCCTGCAAGTCACCAGGGCCTGATGAAATGCATCCTAGAATACTCAAGGAGCTAATAGAGGAGGTATCTGAGCCTCTAGCTATTATCTTTGGAAAATCATGGGAGACGGGAGAGATTACAGAAGACTGGAAAAGGGCAAATATAGTGCCCATCTATAAAAAGGGAAATAAAAACAACCCAGGAAACTACAGACCCGTTAGTTTAACTTCTGTGCCAGGGAAGATAATGGAGCAAGTAATTAAGGAAATCATCTGCAAACACTTGGAAGGTGGTAAGGTGATAGGGAACAGCCAGCATGGATTTGTAAAGAACAAATCATGTCAAACCAATCTGATAGCTTTCTTTGATAGGATAACGAGTCTTGTGGATAAGGGAGAAGCTGTGGATGTGGTATACCTAGACTTTAGTAAGGCATTTGATACGGTCTCGCACGATATTCTTATCGACAAACTAGGCAAATACAATTTAGATGGGGCTACTATAAGGTGGGTGCATAACTGGCTGGATAACCGTACTCAGAGAGTTGTTATTAATGGTGCCCAATCCTGCTGGAAAGGCATAACGAGTGGGGTTCCGCAGGGGTCTGTTTTGGGACCGGCTCTGTTCAATATCTTCATTAACGACTTAGATATTGGCATAGAAAGTACGCTTATTAAGTTTGCGGATGATACCAAACTGGGAGGGATTGCAACTGCTTTGGAGGACAGGGTCATAATTCAAAATGATCTGGACAAATTGGAGAAATGGTCTGAGTTAAACAGGACGAAGTTTAACAAAGACAAATGCAAAGTGCTCCACTTAGGAAGAAAAAATGAGTTTCACACATACAGAATGGGAAGAGACTGTCTAGGAAGGAGTACGGCAGAAAGGGATCTAGGGGTTATAGTGGACCACAAGCTAAATATGAGTCAACAGTGTGACGCTGTTGCAAAAAAAGCAAACATGATTCTGGGATGTATTAACAGGTGTGTTGTTAGCAAGACACGTGAAGTCATTCTTCCGCTCTACTCTGCTCTGGTTAGGCCTCAGCTGGAGTATTGTGTCCAGTTCTGGGCACCGCATTTCAAGAAAGATGTGGAGAAATTGGAAAGGGTCCAGAGAAGAGCAACAAGAATGATTAAAGGTCTGGAGAACATGACCTATGAAGGAAGGCTGAAAGAATTGGGTTTGTTTAGTTTGGAAAAGAGAAGACTGAGAGGGGACATGATAGCAGTTTTCAGGTATCTAAAAGGGTGTCATAAGGAGGAGGGAGAAAACTTGTTCACCTTAGCCTCTGAGGATAGAACAAGAAGCAATGGGCTTAAACTGCAGCAAGGGAGGTCTAGGTTGGACATTAGGAAAAAGTTCCTAACTGTCAGGGTGGTTAAACACTGGAATAAATTGCCTAGGGAGGTTGTGGATTCTCCATCTCTGGAGATATTTAAGAGTAGGTTAGATAAATGTCTATCAGGGATGGTCTAGACAGTATTTGGTCCTGCCATGCGGGCAGGGGACTGGACTCGATGACCTCTCGAGGTTCCTTCCAGTCCTAGAATCTATGAATCTATGAAAAGGGATAGATAATGAGACAGAACATATCATATTGCCTATATATAAATCCATGATATGCCCACATCTTGAATACTATGGGCAGATGTGGTCGTCCCATCCCAAAAAAGATATATTGGACTTGGAAAAGGTTCAGAAAAGGGCAACAGAAATGATTAGGGATATGGAATGGTTGCTGTGTGAGGAGCGATTAAAAAGACTAGGACTTTTCAGCTTGGAAAAGAGACGACTAAGGGGGGATATGACCGACGTCTATAAAATCATGACTGGTGTCGAGAAAGTAAATAAGGAAGTGTTATTTACTCCTCTTCATAACACAAGAACTAGAGGTCACCAAATGAAATTAATAGGCAGCAGGGTTAAAACAAACAAAAGGAAGTATTTTTCACACAACACACAGTCAACCTGTGGAACTCCTTGCTAGAGGATGATGTGAAGGCCAAGACTATAACAGGGTTCAAAAAAGAACTAGATAAATTCATGGAGGAAAGGTCCATCAATGGCTATTAGCCAGGATGGAAAGGGATGGTGTCCCTAACCTCTGTTTGTCAGAAGTAAGGAATGGGCGACAGGGGGTGGATCACTTGATGATTACCTGTTCTGTTCATTCCCTCTGGGGCATCTGTCAGAAGACAGATGGACCTTTGGTCTGACCCAGTATGGCTGTTTTTATGACCTTCTCATAAACAAACTAGGGAAATGCAACCTAGATGGAGCTACTAAAAGGTGGGTGCAAAACTTGTTGGAAAACAGTTCCCAGAAAGTAGTAATCAGTGGTTAACAGTCATGCTGTAAGGGCATAATGAGTGGGAACCTGCAGGGATCAGTTCTGGGTCCGGTTCTGTTCAATATCTTCATCAATGATTTAGATAATGGCATAGAAAGTACACTTATAAAGTTTCAAGATGATTCCAAGCTGGGAGGGGTTGCTAGTGCTTTGGAGGATAGGATTAAAATTCAAAATGATCTGGACAAACTGGAGAAATGGTCTGAAGTAAATAGGATGAAATTCGATAAGGATAAATGCAAAGTACTCCACTTAGGAAGGAACAATCAGTTGCACACATACAAAATAGGAAATGACTGCCTAGGAAGGAGTACTGTGGAAAGGGATCTGGGGGTCATAGTGGATCATAAGCTAAATATGAGTCCACAGTGTAACATTGTTTCAAAAAAAGTGAACATCATTCTGAGATGTATTAGCAGGAGTGTTGTAAGTAAGACACAAGAAGTAATTCTTCCATTCTACTCCATGCTGATAAGGCCTCAACTGGAGCGCCACATTTCAGGAAAGATGTGGACAAATTGGAGAAAGTCCAGAGAAGAGCAACAAAAATGATTAAAGGTCTAGAAAGCATGACATATAAGGGAAGATTGAAAAAAATGGGTTTGTTTAGTCTGGAAAAGAGAAGACTGGGAGGGGATATAACAGTATTCAAGTACATAAAAGATTGTTACAAGGAGGAAGGAGAAAAATTGTTCTTCTTAGCCTCTGTGGATAGTTCAAGAAGCAATGGGCTTAAATCGCACAAGGGAGGTTTAGGTTAGACATTAGGAAAAACATCCTGTCAGAGTGGTTAAACACTGGAATAAATTGCCAAGGGAGGTTGTGGAATCCCCATCACTGGAGATTTTAAAGAGCAGGTTGGACAAACACCTGTTAGGAATGGTCTAGATAATACTTAGTCCTGCCTTGAGTGCAGGAGACTGGACTAGATGACCGCTTGAGGTCCCTTCCAGTCCTATGATTTTATAATTTGATGATTCACAAACAATTTGTTGGGGCTCTTTGATTCAGCCATATTCAGGGCTAATAATATTCAGCCAGTTTTATCCACATTATTTTTAGCCTAGTAAAAGTAGGAAGTACAAGAATTTTTGGAAAAAAGCCTTTCCCTGTGAGATTTTTCAGCCCAAATTGGTAGATATGACCAGGCTGGATAATTTGGATAAGCATCTAAAATGCTGAGATCTTATTTTAGTTGAAATCAACTCCAAAAGTTTTGGGGTCAAATCTTTAGCTGGTGTATATTGGTTCCAGTTGACCTACATCAGATTATACCATTTGAGGATTGGGACCTTAAGATTGTCCCATCACTTATTTTTATTTTATTTAAATATATTTCTATATTAAAGGCTAGGGTGTATGTTTAGCATATATTTCCCTTGGATATGAGGGATGCAGACACTCACCTTTCCAATAAGACTTCCAAAAGGCACCTCTCTGGAGCTTTAAGAACAAAGGCAAATGGGCGAGCCCATGATCCTGACCCTTCCAGCCCACTTTGGGAGGGCTAGTGCCACATTCAACACTAACCTCAAGGAGTTGTGCTTACTGAGCATACTTTGGCTAAACAAAAATACACACATACACTAAAATCAAAACAAGAAACAACAAAGCCTGTGCAATATTTGAACAACTAAACTGGATGCGTGCCTAACCTTAGTAGTCACAGAAGACAACACCTCTCAACAATTAAAATGTTTCAAAGAGAAACCTTTAAAATTTAAGTCTTCATGGGGAGTAACCTAGTTATGAAACTATGTCTAAAAGATACCCAGATTTATGGGCTCATCTTGTTTGTAAAGATAAGTTCCTGGAAAGCGGTTAATAATGTGACAACTCCAAAGATTTTCCAATTTTATGCTTTGCAATCTTTCAAGAAGACAGACTTCCTCTGAGAGCTTGACTCTTAAGAAGATGTGTTTTTCTACTGACATGACCCCTCAGGAAAGCTGTTGCCATTGTGCCAAAATGGTATCAGGCCTAAATGACATTAGCATCATCACCAAGTTGTTATAAGTCATCAGAATTTCTTGTAATAAAGATAAAAATCAGCTAATTGGCAGTCGCCATGAATTTTGGCATAATCTCTTGATATTTCAAATTCTTCTTACAACTGGAGCAATTTCTTGTTTTCTCCCAGGAAAACATAGTAATTGATTCTGTGGTTGAGTTACATCAAGCTGTATACATGTATTTTGAAAGTTTAGTAAGGTTTCCTATCTGTCTTTTACCCTGGTTTGCAGTATTATGTTTTTGCTTTGTTTTGTTATTTATCATTTCACAATTTACCTTCTTTTAAAAAATGTTTAATTTGGGCAATACATCAAAGGAAAAGCAGTTAGACATAATTTATTGTGTTGAACATATTCCTTGCTAATTAGAGGCATATACTGTCCCTTTACTTTTGTCGACTTCTGAAAGATTTCTATCTTTGTTCCCAGATTAAAAAGAAGGTAGGAACCCAATGTGATTCCCATTTAAATCAAAGGGATTTTCATTAATTACTTCAATGGGCTCAGGGTCCAGATTGAGTTTTAGAAAAAAATATGTCCAAAGAGGATCAAGAGAAGTCAAACACTTGGGCTACATCATGTCACTGGGGGTGCCTGGGACAGCCCTCACTGGAAATGCCAGGGTCAGGGCAGGCTCCAAAACGGAGAACAGATACTCCCAAGACTAGTGGGTAACACTGAAGTTATTCTCCTCAACCAGTCACAAACTGTGCTTCTGATTCCCCACACTGGTTATCAAGAAGCAAAGAAAGAAACCACACAGCCCCCTTTATTGCTTTCCAGTTCTCTGGCTCCCAGTCAGCACCTATGTCCAGTACAGTGAGAAGTTATTTTTAAAACTCTGCTCACATATACAAAATGTTGTTCTGACCCCAAATGGTCAGCCACATTACCTGGTCAGTATAGGTTTGGATCTTACCCAAAATACCACACTGCCAGCCAATTCTTTAGTATCTAAAACGAAAGGTTTATTATAAAGAAAAAAGGAAGAAGAAGAAGAGAGATGTTAAATGGTAGAGCAATCACATACATACAAAGACTTCAAAGTCCATATATTAGATTCCTAGCAGTATTGGTGAGTTTGCTGGCTTGAAAGTCCCTCTGGAGTACATCCACAGCTTGGATGGGTTATTCAGTCCTTTGTTCAGAGCTTCAGTTTGTAGCAAAGTTCCTCCAGAGGTAAGAAGCAGGACTGAAGACAAAATGGAGAAGATGCAGCTGCCTTGTATAGTCTTTTGCCATGCGGCCTGTACTTCCTTTGTTTCAAGCACAAGATGCCCAGCACATGGCTTGAAAGGCTTAGAGTTCTGTCCATAGGCATGCCCCTACATGCCTTGCTGAGTCATAAGGTGTATCTGCCTCCTCTCAATGGGTCAGTTGTATAGTTGATGGTCCTTAATGGGCCATCAAGCAGGCTAGGCAGTGCGGATGCCAAACTATCTGGGGGTGTCACCCAGAAGCATAGCACAAGTTTGAAATACAGACATACATACATATCTATAACTCATAATACAAAGGTGATACAAACACATAAATAAGATTATCATATCTGGCAAATTATAACATTTTTGCAGATACCTTACATGGCCTATCTGGCATAACTCATTACAATTTTACAATATTGATATTCATAATATCCTCAAGTGTCCCCCAGATTCCATACAGCATCCATCACACATTATACTACTCATCTTTATTTTTTTTAAAGGGAACATAAAATTGTCAAATCCCAGAGTTCATGCACCAGTTCTTATTGCACATGCAAACTTTGGAAGAACATCTTTTCAAAGTCTCCGTTTTGTTCTGTTTCCTTAGAAGAGATGAAATATTCTGATGAATAATCAACTATCAAATGTGTATTCTTTAAAATACACAATCACTCCACAAGAGACAAAACGCAGTAGAGTTCTACATGCAATGAAAACAATTACATGTATCTTAATATAGCATATATTATGCTTTTTATCTGTCTTTATTTATTTGGGACTTTTTCCAAGTACATGCTAGGTTTGAAAAGTGAGTATTAGAGTATATTATCTCCTGGGTGTGTACGGATGCTTGAATAGATAAGGCCAGCCCAGAGGTGATGTGTAATGTGGTTTAAATACAATACTGTATCAAACTACCTTTAGACCTACTTACATCTACTCTAATGATGTGTAGGAGCATCTAAGGATAAAGGGATCTAATTACACCATGTCTGAATTTGGCCTAATAATTTGAGACACAAGGTCCTGTAGAGAGAGGGTGTGTGTGTATGTGTGCAAATGCACCACTGAAGAGAACACTGGACTGGGTGTCAAGAGATCTGGACTCTATCTCTGCAACTGCCCTGCTGTTTGACTATGATAATGTCACCTTATTTCTGTCTCACTTTCCCCATCTGTACAAAGGGGATAATGATACTTTTTCTCCTTTGAAAAGTGCTTTGAGAGCTATGAATGAAAACAGTTACAGGAAAGCTAAGTATTTTATTAATATAGATAGGCAAAAACTCCAAATTACTTCTGTTTGAGTTTTGGCTATTCATGAACTTCAGAATTTGACCCAAACTCATGTTGAACAAATTCATGCTAACTGATAACTTTTTAGTGTCTCATTCTAAGTAAAGCCCTTCTAGTGAGTGAGAAAGAGAAGAGAGAATAGCAAATAATAATCTATTTTCTGAAGAAGAAAAAAAATCTGAAAAAATATAATAAATACAATAATAATTGTAAGCATTTTATGTATGAAACGATCCTTAAATAAGGACTAATGTAGGTCTTGTTCCCATGATGAATCTCTAATTTACAATGTTCTTTGAATATCAACTTCTAGATGAACAGTCACAAACACATATGACTCTGATCTTATCCCTAAATGGGGTTCTCTGAATGTAGTTACATTTTTCAAAATCTATCCAGTCAACAAGGAAATGAAGTTAAATGGGTTGAGTTGTTATTAGGGATGGACAAACTAATTTTTCCTCATTTTAAATCCACTTCAACATTGTATGACTTGGACGTTATTAGATTTGCATGCCCCTTGGGGTAGGCTGGGGGCTTGTAAATAGGGGAGAATAGTGGAAAAAAGAAGAGAGAAAAATTCTAATAAAAATACAGTATATATTACATAGATCTTGAACATTTGCTTTTTCCTTCCTAACTTTTGGATGGTGTTCTTACATTCCTACATAACAAAAGCTTTTAGCTATTAAAATATGGGTCTAAATTATAGGGAAATGGTTTGCTTATATTTTAACTTGTCTTGTGCATCCAAAAATAGATTGAGGTTTGCCAATCTTTAACTATAATAATTGTTTCTCCTTTCTTGAGGAAGAAGTTATTCTTTCAAAATCAGATCAACATTGTGGGCTTATATGTGGTGTTTACCTTGCAAAAGCCAATAATTCATAATGGTTTCCTTGTGTGTCAGACTGACCCTTTCAGAAGAGGTCTAATCCTCCCCATCATTTTCTAGGGTACCTATTAGTTTCTTAGCGGCCCTGTGTGCTGAAAAAGAGGAAATCTATAAAATAAAATAATAAAAAACCTTATTGAAATTTTTTTCCACCCAATTAAAATTGCTGTGGGTAACAATGTGTACAAGTAGAAAATGTCACTAGTAATAGTGTGTTACCTTGAACTTCAAATGAAACATCATTCATGTTCTCAAGGCTAGAGTTACAAAGGGTTATTTCCTCCTTAAAGAAGACCTTATGTCATGGCAACCTGACTCAGGAGGATGAGCTGATTTCCTGTAGAACTTATCAACTCCACTTATTCGAGACACAAGATGGGTGAGGTAATACTGAGAGAGACAAGCTTTCACACTTACATAGAGCTCTCCTTCAAATCTGGGAAATATAACACTGGTCTACAATTTTTGAGAAGTCGTCTGCTTCAGAGATAAAAT
>NW_020664439.1:11876608-11902820 GCF_002925995.2 Terrapene triunguis
CCCTTCCCTTTATAACTCACTTATCCTCCGCCATTCCCAAGTCAAGGCTCGTATATATTGACCCAATAGCATATCTTGAAAACTAGAGCCAATCAACAATTTTATGCATCATTTTCGTTCTCAGTGACCCAGAATTAGTAAAGTTTGACTACATTTATTTCAGAAGCATTTTGGCTGTAGAGCAGTGTAATCAGAATACGTTTCCCAGACCTGAAGGAGAGCTCTTTGTAAGCTCAAAAGCTTTTCTCTCTCACCAACGGAAATTGGTCCAATAAAATATCCTGGGACTGACACGGCTACAACAACACCGCACACAACTCCACTAATGTCAGACTTAGAATTGGTAGAGGACTCCTCCACCTTTGGGACACTTTGATACCCCAATGTTCCCCGAATTAGACTCTCTATCTCTTTTTTGTCTGTCTTAGGCACTATCTCTGTGATATCTAAGCACTGCTCTGATGGTTGGACCATGACAAAATAAACATTGTTTTAACTGAGAAATCCAGTGTTACTCCAAAAAACAAAATCAGTCCAGAAACCACGTGAGTTTGCCATATAGCTGTCATTGCTGGATAGCACATTTCATGCAGCAGCTTCAGGGGAAAAATAAATCACGGAAACCTTGTTACACCACTAGTTCTCCAGAAACTGATGGAGAATGCTGAAACTAGCTAGAACCATTATTCACTAATACTGACCAGGTGGCATCATGCACCCAGGCCTCTAATAAGCACAATATTAAAGCCCAAATTCAGGAAAGTGCTTAAATTTAAGCATGTGAGAAGTACCATTGAAGAAAAAGGAATACTCACATGCTTAAAGTATCTTCCTGAATCAGCGCCTAAATCATAGAAGAAAGTTTTGAATTACAGAATCTCAATACAATCTGCACTAACAATAGACTGAAGTGCTGAGTTACCCCCCTACCCAAAGTAAAAGGAGCATGTACCAAATGTCTTAACCACAGGGGCTCTTAAAGTCAACCCACAATGATCATAAGGATCTGAGGGGCCCTGGATGTTTCCTTCCCTTCCAGGACATATTCCCAGTTGCTTACATTGTACATGTATGTCACCCTAGAATGGGTACCATTGAGGGCACAAAGGCACTGCAGTTACATCCTAGGAAATCTGCCAATAAGATAGGTGGTTGCCTCTTCTTGACCTTACTAAATAGTACCCGAGTCTGCTGGTGGAAAGATTGAATCAGGTGGAGTCTAGTGGAAGTGAGTGGGGAGGAAAGAAAATGGCTTGACCATGTAGAGGAGGACAATGGTTTTCCACTGGCAGGAACCAGTGAACAGCTCTTCAGTTCAGTGACGGACCGGCAGAGGCCCAATGGAAGTGGTTGACTGATGTCATTGGATGCTGATATTCCTGATGTGAGAGAGGCAAATGATGTCCCAACACGTTTGGAGGGAGATTCAAGGGAAGGAGGATCTTGGATCCAGATGCTTAGAGGACACTACTCATGGTTCCAAGTTGCTTGGGTGCCAGGGAAAGAAAAAGGGTATCTCCAGGCACTTGAAAGACAACAGCAGAAGATGGAGGAGAATTCAGAATTGGAGTCCCCTCAATCCTGTCCTCAGGCAGTACAGTGTCTGGGGGAGGGTGATGTTGACATTATAAACTCTATAACAGAGAACAAATAAAGGAAAACCTAATATTGCTTTGGATATACCATAATTAAAATCTATTGAAAAGTGAAGCCTAGATATGGTATAACTTTGGCAAATTTGTTCAGTTTGTAGATTGTGCATAACTGGTTCATCTAAAGGATTCTATTGAGGAGCAGCTCTGATTGTTTTATTTGTGATTGCCAGAGAACTCTAGTTGTATGCATTAAAAGAGAGCAGAGTTGAATTAATAAACATTTGAAGTCACATTAAGGTCGCCATATAATTCCCATTTAAAAGGACACTGTCAAGGAAATTCAAAGTATAGATTTACATTTTTAGGGGGATTATACAAAATCTAAAACTACTAAATATTTTAATTTTATGTTTTATTTATTTTTTGAATGTAAACATTCTGGCAGTGTGTGCATATAAAGAATTACAACATTGGACTAGTGAATTAGCTCTTTAACTGAAGCTGATTAATCAGTTTCCATTGTCCAAGTGAGTGAAACACAAAATGTAAACTGAGATCATTAAAAACTTCCAAATTATTAAACCAATAATTCTTTTTATATTATCTAATGAGTTATTACTTGTAATGCTGGTATGGAAATCCACTCCTTAAATATTATATTTAGTGTGACAGTGCTCCTTTAAAGAGTAGCTTCCATCACGAGACTTCATCTGTCCTGACTTGAAGAGAGGGGAGTACAAATGAAAAGTTAGCACCACTGTAGCCTTAGGTGTTACACAAAGATAGATTTATAATGTGGGCTCTGCCTTTATTGGCCGGTCTGTTTAGTAGTCAGATTATTAAAATGACCAGTTCTGGACAAATCCTGACTTTGCTGAGAACATTATAATGACATAGAGTTGAATATAGAATAATTAGAGAGAATTCAACTTGAGAAAGAGATACAGTGAAATTCCTTAAACAGATTTTTAAGACTGCTGTGAACATTTTTTGCTTTGGCTTCAATAAGTGTGTTCCACTTTAATGAGATTATTCTGATGCTTCTATCAGGTTTTGTGTGCAATTTTCTGCCAGTTTTGAGACAGTCTTTCTGTTTTTCAACAAAATTTCCTTTCTGTTGGGTTACCAGTAATGTCTTTATAGCTGATCAAATGCAGTTGAGTTAACTGACAGGTAAATTATTATAAATAATTGTTGTCCCTGATTTATATATTTCAATTATGTCCATATTTGTTTTGTAGACTGGTTGCCTTTTAAAGTTTGAGTTGTTAATATACTTTGCAATCCAGTTTTAAGACATTTTTCCCCCCAGGCTGGCTGCCTATTTAGAAGACCATTTAAATCTGAGACATACTGTTTCTCTACTATCCTATCATTCTGCTTGGGAAAGAAAGGAAGTTGGCATCCATTCAGGAAGTAGACAAATAAGAGAGGTATTAAGACAAGCTATAGGATGATGTCTAGTATCATTTACATTTCCCATAAAACTCAGCTCAACCAAGTCCACTCCCTGTTGTTATGAAAGGAAAATAGAGCACATCTTAATTTTGTACTTCAGCTACCATTTCTCCCAAGAGAAAAGGGGTTATTGTAATTCCAGCTTAGTTCATAAAACCGATAACTCATGCAGTTGGGACTGCTTACTTATTTCTAAATTCATTCCAGTCTTTATAAATCAACTGAGCATTGAGCATTTGAAGAGTGATCCTGGAAAATTATTTTGCATAAGCAATAGTAAACAGTGACATTACTTTCTGTCAGTGAATGAAAATGATCCATACGATTCCCAGTGGCTTAATGAGCAGAAACAGTGACTGAAGCCATGAATAGCTCACTGGCTGAATTTTGGCAATAGTAAAAGCCATGTTGATCAGCTGAGCTTTCACTATTAAGTATCTTTCAAATCAGTTGGAATTACTTATTTTGGAAATTTAGAAAGGCACAAAGGGGAAGATTTGGCATGAAACCCCCCTCTCCTCCCCACACATACACACTCAAATACCTTAACAGCAAAATTAGCAGTCACTGTACTTTTGGACTTTTATTTATGTATGTATGTATGTATGCATGCATGCATGCGTGCATGCACAGAATGGTGCCAAGAAGTTTTATATTCTGTGAAGCATCCCATCGTGCCACAAAAGTACTATGCACAGCCTATGCAAATTCAGCATAGATAGGTATGCCAAGTTTTTGGTCTTTAAATAGGACCCCATTACTTCAACCAATTTCACTGTCAAAACCATTACATAGGGTTTTTTCTTTTCTTTAAAAAAAAACCCAAAGAACAGTTTCAGATTATCTGTAACTTGGGTTTCACCTTCACAAACCACTAAGTGAGCCAATGCAAACTCTTTGCAACACTGTACAGAAAAACTGATATTGCAAATAAAAGAAATGAATACAAAGGCATAAATGACAGCACCTTTCCTTTTTTTCTTCTTTATTTTGTTTCAGTTCTGCTGAATGATCAGGTGATAGCCACATTAAGTTGAAATAAGTGAATCTACTGACACATCTTATGATTCTACCACTGCATTTTGTCAAGGCAAATTAGGGAAACTTTCAAAACACAATATAAATTAGAACAATTTACAGTAGCTATAACACCAGTGGAATACTTAGTCCCCTTCCCACCAATATAAGTGTTTTAAGTGTTCACTTAGGGCCTGATCCAAACACCATTGCAGCCAATGGTTATCTTTATATCCACTTAAGAGGGCTTTGGATCAGCTTTTTTAAAAGTTTGTATCAAATTCTGCTCAATTTACTCCGCACAAATAGCTTTGGTGTAGTAATCTATGGGCTTGAATGTGCAAGTTGTTGAGCCCTCTGTCCCCAGTTCATCAATGTACTTAAGCATGTGCTTAACTTTAATTTCCATTCAAATCAATGGGACTACTCACAGGTTTAAAGTTGCGTGTCGTTAGGGTTGATGGGTTGGGGCTAGACTGCTCAGTAGTTTGCATCACTGAGCCTTGTGTGAGTATGATGAGGATGGTTTAACTTTGAGCACAGTACCAGGTACAATAAATGGTTATTTAGTAAACGTGACTATAAACGATGATGAAAATATGTTACGCTTCACTTTTTCAGTGGCAGTTTCGCACAGAGCTTCCACTATGCGTTTTATATTTGCAGATTATGTTTGTGCATTAGCACATGGGTATGGGAATTATATAGCTATCTAGCAACCCAATCCCTTATGCACAGGAGTTTAGAATCTCAACAATTCTTATGAGTGAGGATTACTCATGTGGCTAGGATAGGCACTGTGGCATGGAAGTTATTTTTAACAGACTGCAGCATATGCAGTGCCAATCAATATGCTGTAAAGAGTAAAAACATGCTGGGAAAAACCCTCTCAGTATTTATTGTGTGATTGCAAAGAAAAGATCACTGATGTTTTGGTAATCTGTCATTTTGGTAAAGGGTATAAATAGAATGAATAATAGAAACAAATTGATCCTGGTATTGGTAAGGTAAAGATTGTGAATAGAGTGAAAATTGGTGGTAAATTGTGAATAAAAATCAGTAAGGAGAAATCAAATTGTGATATCAGGGTTCCATCCTTTTCACATACTGCACTACAACCCAAAAGGCTGTTACACATAACTCTATAGTCCTTCTAACCAAAACATATATAAATCAAAAATAAGACTACAATGTTATATGCTATATAGCTACTGTGAAAACGACATGGAAGCAGATTAGTAATCTTTATGAACATTAGAAAACTAGTTCCTCTTGCTGTATCTGCATATGGTAGTCATCCTTGTTCAGTGAGCTTATTAGAATAACAAAATGGCTTTGTTTGATAGTGTACCGTGGTGCAAATGATACTCTACAGGAACCTCAGCAACTGTTCTGCAACCCAAATCCAGTGCTTCCCATGGAAAAAGTGTCACATAACACTGTGCACAACAATGCAGAATGGTCACCCTTCAGGTTTTTACTTGCTGATTTCACAGGTAGTGAAAATGGCTGCCATACTTGATGCAAATACAAGACAACTGAGAATGTGTTCATATGGTCCTTCTCTGATTTCCTTGCTTTGGAAAAATAGTATTTTCCTGTGTAGCTTTGTTAAATTCTCAATATGGCTGAAGGGCAGGCACTTTCTCATATAATGAAGACTGGCACCTTCTCATATAATAGAACTTTATTGCAGAACAGAGGTTTTTTAAATTCAGTCTGAGAACAAAATTTGGAAATACTAAAAACCCTAATGTGAATTTCTCCCTTAGAAACTGGACGTGCAGCTCAGCAGAGTATGTTCCTTTGAGAGTATTAATTAATTTGACTTTATTAGCCTATTTTCATTAGGAAGACAATTATCATTCTGTTTATTTGAGGCAATTAATCAAACACTTCATTCCAAGTTTTCCAAGTCATAGTCAAACTGTGAGGCTTTCAACATAGCATATACCCCAAAGTAGAAAGACTTCTTTCCTTGCGGAGTCCTCTGCACCCTTCTTTGTGCCTTAAGCATCCTATCATTTTTAGCTCTTTTTTTATTCCAACTCACCATTAAGATGGGAAATATCTATCCACCAGTATTGAGTATTTATACAGCCCCCATCACCATAGCATCTAAGTGACTCACAATCTTTGATACTTCCCAGTCATTGCCCTTCCAGGTGCAGAGGGATGGCCACAATGACCATGGTCTTAGCATGAGTGCTGTGCAGGAAATCCCCTGAGTCCACACAAAACTATTATTGAATTCTAAGCAGCTGTAACCAGAAATGAGGGATGGGCCAGTGATGAGGGTATTGGACTTGAGAGGCCTAGGTTCTATTCCCTGCTGTGCTACATACATCCTGTGTGACCTTGGGTAAGTTATTTAAAATTTCTGTGTTTCAGTTCCTTGTCTGTAAAATGGGGGTACTAGCAATTCACCCCACACACCCTTGTAAGCCAACCCGTGGGAGCATTTTGTATGTGGACGTGAGACATTTTTATAATTTTGAGCGGGAACAAATGGTACTTAGCACAGGCATCATCAAGGCCTCAGTGTGCCATCCCTAGAACTCCAGAGTCATTCTGCTGATGCTTTTGAGCACGGGAAGAATGCTTCTGGGAACTGTGAGTAGCATAGTAACCTTCTGAAGCTCCCACAACATAGCTGTGGCTTCTACAACCACAGCACTCAAAAACTAAGCCCGTATTGTTACTTTTATTTGTTTCTCTGAGAAAGACAGCATGTGGAACTTCAGCTTTTTCTCTTCCTTATGTTTTTATTCCGAGCCTCAGAGTTCAATAGAAGTTAAGTGCTCTTTTCTTTCTTTGAACTTCACAGGGTTTTATTTAAACTCTTATCCCTGCCTCTCCTTTAAAACATGTTTATTAAATTTTTAAACTAACATAACAAAATAACATAGAAAAAGACATCAGAAGGAGCCATAAACACAGAATAATTAGGAGATCAATAAACGAGTCAGTAATTCTTAGATGACTTTCAAATGACCTTCCAGAATAAAAAAGGCTAACACTGTGTAGGACATACAAACCTTAAATGACAGTTAATGTGCCAGATAAATTTGAGTAGGTTACTAATGTTGATTTAGCTGTCTTCATTGTGGAGAGCTCTGCGGATCATAGAATAAAAGAATATAAAGAGAACAAAAGGGGCATACACAACAAAGAAATATGCATAAAAGAAATACACAGGATAATGTACTTGACAGAAACAGCCATCTATTTCTTTGTTAACATAAAGACAGGAAGTAAGGACTGAACAGATAATAAACTAGCAGAATATTTCACCAAAACCCACTCTCAAGTTCATCATTGCTAATATTAAAGCATTACTCCCTCAGGAACTGAGCATGCAGCTTCTATAGCATTTCAGCCTCGAATGGATTGAAAAATTGTGAATAAAACCTATGATTCCCTCACAGCTGAGTAAAGAACTAAGTACCCGTCAACTGAAGCAGACCAGATTAGAAGGCTTTTGCCATTTCTTCTGGTTCCAGTGCTTTATGGCTGGATAGAGAAAGTAGTTACTAGTCTATTTTTAAGTGATTCTCCTAAGGTTACTGATGAATTGGCATAACCCTAGTTTTGTGTGAGATTGACTGAAATATTACACTTAGGTATTTTGTTAAAATGGTAATAGAAGTTTATAGTTGTGAGTGGGGCCCTTTCCTTTTATTGTGATTCAATATGTAGCATTTCCAAAGTGCCTTCTCAATTTATGGGGCCTGGGAAGTGTGGGACTCAAAGGAGAGTAGGTAGAACAATGGAAAAATGTAATTGCAAAATCTAATTCTTGACTCCATTCAACAATGTTCATTTTTAAATCAACATTTGGATGTCTAGCTCTGCTTTGGATTAAAATCCACATTCACACATGTATGAAAATATTTACTTGCTATTCATTATTCACTACTGATCATTTATTATTTTAGAGTTTAAAAAAAAATGTCACTCATACAATCAAGAAACAGAGACCAAAGAAATCTCATGAGCCTAAACCTGGTCCCATTAAAGCCAATGGGAGTTTTTCTAGTTTTTATCCCAAGTAACTTAAGTGATCATTAGCAGAGAATGAACAATGAATACTCCTATTGCCCAACTGACTGATAATCTAAGAGAGAGAACATTAGTCAAATTATGTGGTCAAATAATTACAAATAATGGAAGGATTCAGGAAAATCATGGTCAGTTTGTGCATAAATCATTATGAGGAAAAAAGGGGTTGCATTTATTGACTAACTTGAGGAAGCAGCTGTCCACAGAACAGAGAAGGAAGCAGCGTAGGAATACGTTGACTGCCCTGGAAAAAAGGAATATTAAAAACTTAGCATTGGTTCACTCATTTTTTTTTGTCTTAGACAAATTATACCAGGCGACCGGTACTATGTCTCCATCTTCACATCCCAGTGTAAAGCAGCATATTTCTTTTCATTTTGGATGACATTTTATGTTACGCCTATGACAGTTTAATTTCAGTTAACCACTGCTAACAGTGAGAACTCACAAAGAAAGCAGGCAGTCATGCAGTCATTGACTGTGTATGTAAATGATGTAATCCATTGTGTTGGGTCATTGTAGAGGACTCTTATTATAAAATTGTTCTGCCCCATCACTATAAAAACCATTTTGCATGACTGACATTTATAAAATATACTGTATGTAGTTATGCAAAACTACCTAAAGCTGTCATAGCTGAAGCGCTTTATTTAAGGGTGAGATCTTAAGTCACAGATGTTTTTATTGTTGATTCAGAGCTCCAAATCTATATCCATTAGTTAAGGCTTCATTCTGGGGCCTCACTTTTTTTCATGCATTACCCTTTTATCTTGAATAAATCATATGAAACTGCTTACATGGGGTTTGTATTCTGCTTTTAGAGCATTGATACCCTTCTCCTTTACCCCTTTTGCTCAATAAACCATTACTCTCTAGACCCACACCTTAGCCACATCCCCACTGTTTTCAAAGGATTGGAAGGGGCTCTGTTGATGCTACATCTTAATCAGCCAGCAGGATGAATGTTAAGCAATACAAGATACCCTGGTATATTATATGTTGAATGCTGCCTCCACAGGTCTCTCACATTTTGCTGGTTGAGAGATTGAGAAATGAGGACCTCAGCTTTGTGCATGGCAGAATTGAGAACTACCACCGCGCAACAGGAATAGTCTATTTTAAACCCTCAGTCTTCACCTTTCAATAACACCTCCCCCAATTCTTTCCCTGTAGTTATGGGAGATTAACAAACACAATCTTATTCTGAAATCCCCCTTAGTCTGAGATCCTGCATGGTATCTGAGGTGCCCATTGCTAGTAAATGAATGACATGAGTTTTAGTGTTTCATTTGTGATTGCCTTCTACCATCACAAAATATACCTGCTACCTCCACAAAGTCCCCGAGCACAAATGGCCCATTGAACTTGAATTCAAAGAATACATTCATGCTCAGCACCTTCATTTAGCAATGCTGTGTGTGCTGCTTTAGTTTTGCTGGACTGAGTTTTATATCCTGACCAATAACTGCTGAGTTTGTTTTTTCCCCCATCAGTAAATATTCTGATAAAAAGTTAAAAATAGGTGGATATGCTGTTTTTCTGGTATAGCATTGTTTTATTATATTTGCTCCATAGGTGATTGGTACAACAATATTGTTATATCAGAATAGAATAACATGCTTTGCATGTACGTAGCATAGTCATATGTTAGTATCTGCATCAGCATTCATTGTGGCAGTGTTATCTAAGAATAGTTCTTAGTATTATTCTGATTCTCTCATTTTAAAAAAGCAAATCAAGTAACCATTCCAATAAGGATTCGGTTAAGATTTCCCTTCAAAAGACTTTCTGGAAAGTTTCTAAGGAGCAAAGTTGTTTTCTAAAACAGGTATACAACACCCTTCCATAGAATTTGCTTTTATAATTTATTTCTTGTTAGTTAGAGCAATGAGATCTAATTAAGCTTTCAATGCCAGGCAATTTCATTCCTGCTAAGAAGTACCTAATTTTATCTTTGTCAATATGTTTTCCTTTAAAAGAGGCTAGTATAAAAATCAATTACAGTGTGCATTGTCTTTGCCATTAAGATGGACAGACTTGTTTTTCATCATAAAAATATTAAACTGGATTTTAATTAACTGTTTTTCTGTTGCACCCATATACCTGGACATGATCAGCATTTCCATTTCCTTTTTATATTTTAGTAAAGTTAAGCAAATTGTACAGAAAGCTCTCATTTTATCTTAACCTGCTGAATATAGAAAAAGAATCCTCCTTTGATTGTAAAGCACATTCTTGAATATTGAATAATTTCCCTTGCAAACATTTAAAGCAACTTAAAGGAACAGTTAATATCTTGTTTGTTTTTGCTTCTTACCGTCAGCCTCTATCAAATTATATGTACTCATATAATAGACGAAAGCCCTATGGTGTAACTGCATTGAGTACAGGGTGTCATAATAGGAGTGAATGTGGTCTGTTGTGCTTGTTCCCACCCCTTCCGAAATTATTCTCCACGCAATTGAAGTTTCCATAGTCTTCCACCTTCTCGCTATGTTCAAGCTGTTGTGTAGAGTTTGGCTGGAATCAGATTTTCCATTTTGCTGGGAATTCTGTTTTGAAATCTTTTCTGTTCCAAAATAGAATGAAAACAAAACAAAAAATGATTTAAAAAAATCCTATAAAACAAAAAAGCTTGGGAAAAAAATCATTTCAAGTCACTAGAAATGTTCCTTTCTGATGAAATCAGAACATTTTTTTCCAGCTTTGAATTTTAAAAAATGTATATTATGTAATATAAAATAAGTAATTTGAAATGGAAAATTGAAATGTTATTTTTTTTTCTGAACAAATTTTAATTGGAATTGACATATTTATGTGAAAAGTTTCACTTTTGATGAATCAGCATTTTGCAATGAAAAAACCTTCAATGGGAAAATTGTCAACCAGGTCTACTTTTTGTGCTTTCCTTGTCCTGCTCTTTACTGAATGAAGCAGTCTGCAGACAATGCTCAAGGATCAGAAAATTCCAGATTCTAGAGCATATTGTCCTTAATAAGCAACTTGTCAAACTGACTCAGACTTCCCTCTATTAAATAGGAAGTCTAATTTGTAAGGATTATTAACTCTACAGAGCCCAAATCAGCTCCCTTTGGAGTTAACAGTAAAGCTCTCATTGACTTTAGTGGATGGAAAATTAAGCATTACAGCCCTGATCCTGAAAACACTTGAGAATATGCTTAATTTTATGCACAAGAGCAGTCCTATTGACGATATAACATCTAACCACATACATCAATGTTTGCTGGATCAAGTCCTCAATTAGTATTAGTAATACTAAACTATCCTGGACATTGGCATCATTTTCCCTCTGTCCTGATTGGATTGACAAAATTAAAGTTGCTTTAAAATACTAAATCTGGGATTTTCAAAGTAGCTCAAGGTGTCCTCCTCTAGTTAGGCTCCTTAGGTAAATTCCTGCCTAAAATCTTGGCTATAAAAAAGCGGTGAAGAGTCTTTCTATCTTAATTATTTCCATTATTTTTAGTATGTACCATAGTCTCGTTTTACTAGGAGTTCTTCAGACATACAGAAAAATACAACCTCACCTCAAATGGCTTACTCTGACCAGTCTGTGCTTAATATCCCTAGCCCTGAGTAAGGGTAAATGTGTAGGTATGCAATGGTCAGAGGAATTGTGATTGTGAAGGAATTGTGATTGTGAAGTGTGTTTAGACAGTTCTTTTGCCACTAGGGCTGCAACCTAGGTTTCATCAATAGATTGGGACCAATCAACCTTTCCTTTTACAGTCAACAAATAAATGTCCCAATGCTCCAAATAGGCTCACATTTTGGCTTGACAAATGCCCTTTATAACAAATTTTACATAGGATCTCTACCTTTTCTTCTTACTTCTGACATGTTGGTAGGCAGAGGAGGCCTGAATATTTTGGTATTGTAACCCATGTTTCATCTCATCTCCTGGGCTTCCTTTCATGACTTTCATCATTCCTCTAGCTGATGGGTAAATTCCTGTAAAGGGATATTTATGCTTGTGAATGCTCCAAGCTTTTCTTGCTGATTTCTTGCAATTTTAAAAGTGCTGTACATACATTCTCTGCCTTCTCAATGAATGCAGACTACAGCATATCCTCACAAACCTTCAGTCATCTACTCCCCTCATAGTATCACAAGCACTAAATAACTCAGCTCCACAGTCTATTTATGGAAATGAAAAAAAAAACCTTCTCTGTGGGACATCAGTGTCAGTTTTTCATGAGGTTTTCAAAATGTCATTTTCTTGGCATAAATGTTACTGTAATTAAGTATTCTCCATGCAGCAAAATTGATTCTCCATTCTACAGTTTATAAACTTAAGCATTTCTTTGTGAATCCCCAGTTCATCTGCAAAGCAATGTGCCTGTTTCACTCAGCATGCTTTATTTTCATGTTACTAATAGGAGCCGCTTGTTTAAGAGAACAGAAAGTATTATAATATAATCAAACAGTACGTGGGTTGTTATATTAATTCTATCCTAATTACGTTGTTGGCATCCAAATGACTCATGTTGATTCTAAAACTGTTGATAGTAATAATTCCCTTGTAGGTAAGGAAATGAATTGAGAGGGTGTATGAATTATGCTTGCACATACCTATCCAAGAATAAATACAATTTCCTTTTAATTTGTATACTTTATAGCCATCTTCACATATTGTACAGATATATAAAGTATTGTCCTATTTTTTTTTAAATGTATGTGTACTCATTGCTTGCTTTCAGTGTTTTTGGGTATGCAAAGAATACAGGATTAATTCCATAGAAGTATTGTATCAATATAGGACTCCCGTCTGGTACCAATGCAGGTTATTGCATGATATCCTTTTCACTCAGGTGCAGGGTTTGTTTGTTTTTAAAATATCTGTAACCTTGCTTCACATGACTATAGGCAAAGTTAATGAGTCAAATTTAGCCTGGAGTAATCAGGTGGAACTCCCATGGAAGCCATTGGGTTAGAATCAGTGGTGATGTAAACAGCAATGAAACTCTATTTTACAATGTTCCTGTTATCTGGTCTCACTGCTCCACTCCCACCTCTATCTCTTTGTTATGTAACTTTCACTCATTTTGCATTATTTTATCAATTACCCACCTTTTCTGACCAGCTTACATTTCCATATACATCACTGCAGAAATCTCACAAGCATTGAGCTCAGGCAGTCCTGGGATGGAAGACCTCCACAGACACCAACACTGAGGAGGAGTTGGTGCTTCAGTAGGTAGGACTCCTCCTTGAGAGTTGGTAATGAAGCAATCTCCAGTCATAGTGTTAGGAGACAACAAACTGCTATATCTGAGATCCTGACTAACTGCTATATAGTGGAGATTTTGTGATATTTTTGTAAGAGTAATCAAACTAGCTCTGGTGTCATGGTTACCTTTTATTGTCACATAGCTACTGTGTTGCTCCCCAGAAACACTGGCATTTCAACAGTAAATGAAGTGATTCTTATATACTGTGCAGTCACTTTATAAGATGTTGAAAATCTTGTTTAATTAATGTCTTTATGTGTAAATTGTTTTGAGACTTGGGAGGAAAGGTGCAGTAGAAATGCAAATTATTCCAGAATTTTTATTATTTGTAACAAAGGGATCAATCTAAGTTGCTCCCCACCACCACCACCACTTTGTTCTGCAAAATGGCATTTTAGAAATACTTTTGATTACTTCACCCATCTGAAAAGGAAAATATTTGGGAGACAAGTTAAAAGAGGGCATGCAGTGACTGGCAAAGGAATGTTGTTTTAGTATTACAATGATTTCCTTCTCCCAATCACCCTGATGTCTGGAATCCTAAAAAGATTAATAATTAGAGATAATTACAATTTTGGGGAGAGACAGGACCCCTTTACATTTTGAGTTTGTTGTCCAATTCTGTCAGGTGAAGAGGTTGTGACTGTAGACAGGCAGCCAATTTTGATTCTGTTTCAGTAGGTGTCCCTTTATTGATGCTTCTCATTATTTTTCTTCTGTCATTTTGAGGGTTTTTTTTTAAATAAAATATAGGTACATGGCCCTGAATGTGTGTCTTTGGGGGGAATAAATATTTACTCACTTTTCTACATTAATCTTGGCTGTCTGGTGGACTCATTTCTGTTAACTCCATCATCCAACTCAGTCTGCTATTTGGATACGGACACACTCACTCACTTGTCTTCATGGACCATGAAGGAGAAATAAGACCTAAAATACTTACAAGTTGTCTATTTGCTGTAGGCAATGTGATTGGGGATCTTCACAGGAAAGCCAATATTATGAATATGAATCACAGTTTTCCTTCTGCTCTGAAGAACAAAAGGGCAATCTCCTTATTCTTTTGGTCCATTACCACCTTATTTCAGGAATTCTGGAGGGAATTAAACTTAGACTTGGATTGGATTTTAAAACCTTTTTTTTTATGCCAGCTGGTGATACTTTAATAAAAAAGTATAAGCCATTCACTATATTATGTGCCAATTCACATTAGACCAGATGAGATTTTTGGAATCATTATCAAATGGTATGTTTTAACAAAAAAATCAGACATGGCAGGATTAGTGGGAAGGAAAGGGAAGAAAGGGAAGTGTTTGTATTAGCCCAGGTATGACTGCAACGAGATCCAAATACATAACGGAAAACAGAGGGAAGGCAAGGGGGAAAAAACCTTCCATTAAAGTATACGCTCTTAATAAATGGAAAACATCAACCATTGTTTGGTCTTGCCTGCTTGCCAATCAGTGAGGAAAACTGGCTGCCAGTAAGGAATGATTATAGCTTTAGTTCCATGATTGCTCCTCCTAGACTGAGAGTGTTCATTAGAAGGAATATTACTATTCCATCCTTTCCTGAAGCTCTGTAGGATGCTACTTGAATTTTTAAAAACTGATTGGGGGGGGGGGGGATCTGAGAATTCAGTCTAAAGGGTTCTGTGGTAGTTCTGTTCTTTTTAATTAAATACTTTCAAAAATGCCTTGAAGTCAACAAGCTTCTTTTTTTCCAATCTCCCTAACTTTTCTAACAAACTATTAAAACTAATCCTGCTTGTAGGCTTGTGAAGCACTGTGGGTGGGAAAACCAATTACATCAATATTTTATTTTTAAAAATAGCTTGCATTTTTTCCCATTGAGACCTGTTACATTTCCAGTAGCATTCGTTACAATAGAGAACTGTTAAATACACCATTGGCATACAATCAGCTACCATTTATTTTACTGTTGAGTGATTTGTAACAGTAGATAGAAACCATTCAATATCATTGACAAACAACAGACAATCTATAACTCTGAATTACAGTTTGACTAGTTTTTGTAATGAGCAGAGGCTTAATTCCAGCTCTGTTGTCTGAGAATGCCAGACAGAATTGTGAAGAGTAGAAATTAAAAAAAAAAAGTTATCTTTGCAATGCAATTTGGTCTAATTATTGCTGACTCTTCAGACAATAGTCAATAACCTTGATCAGAGATAGTGAAACAGCTGCCCGTCACTTGGAGAATCACCCACAAACTAAAAGACAGCTATTTTTTCCACCTGAGAAGATTCCTCCTAGAAATAGAATTCTACTGATCAAATCAACTTGTTAATAAATTTGATATATTTTTAAATAACAATATTTTCCAATATCTCTAGTTATTTTAGGGACCATTAGTCTTCATCCCAAGTTTAGACATCAACATCTTTCATTCTATCACAGTAGTCTGTCAATAAATTAAAGCCATAGTAGGCCTCATACTCATAACCTTGTTAGGGTCCAGTCCTAAGTGTTGGTGGGTACAAAGTAATTATCCTGAAATTAATTTCTGAGGTTGGACCAAGCATTGTCTCACCCCCTCTACAAATTCTATGTAAATCAAATGGCATGAAGTGTGTTCTGCAGCTGATTTAGAAGTGGCACGCATGCAGCTGTGCACATCTGGCACATATGTGTTAATTATTTTTTTTACTTGTTATGGCTAACAAGCAATAGCTGCCTGATTAGGGTCAGGAGATACCATGCAGCAACAGATTCTTCTATGGTATCTCTATTAGGCTGTTATACAATAGGAGCCCTCATTGCCCTTGTCCCCCACTCAAACACAGGCACACCCAATGTTTCACTAGTGCTAATTCTGATTCGCAAAGTATCTTCTCCAGAATTCTCTACTCTAATTCTGAAGGAGATACTTTTGGCTGGATCTAAACTTCCATTGGAGGTGACCTTAATACTAAATGTCTGCACATAAAGCACCTTCTGTAAGCTCCTTAAACCTTGCTGTCTTTATAAGAGTCCATTCAGAGAAAGGAGAGTGTATGATCTCTTAATATGATTCACCCCAAGGGTCATTAATTATCTGGGTCTCTTATAGATGGGTTCATCTTAGGCAAATGATGGACCTTCTCTTGTTAGATTAGAGGACAGATTCAGCAATTATTGACAAAGTCCATCTTTGAAGGTACTGAGGCCATGATTACTTTATTGAAAGGGCAAATGGAGCAGCCTATGGGTGGGAGTAATATCACTTTCCTTACAAGAATGGAAAGGGAGATCAGCCATTCTAAACAAAGAAATACATAAGTACTCAGTTGAAGACAGTTTATTAATTCATAATCTTTGGAGAGAGCCCTTGCTCTTCTATAGTTCTATAGTTTCTCTTCTACAGAAATAAGTTGAATAAGATAATTTCCTCCCATGATTATTTTTGTGCTTTCTTTTTTTAAAAACAATGAATATGACAAGCATTTCTAGTTAGAGTTAAACACTAAATATGCACTGAGATTAAAATCAGGAAAACATTTAGGTTATCAAGAATTGTAGAACAAATGGAAGACCTCTGGAACACCCAACTAATACGAGCACTGCCCATAAATAGAAGCTCTTTAAAAGAAGATGAAAGGGGTTTAATACTGATACCTTAAGGAGTACTTATATTTGATCACATAAACAGTTTAATCATCCAGTAACCATAGGAATGCTGAACTAGTCCAGCATAAACAAGAATCATTTGTTACCTGGGAACAACAATGTTATTTCAGATTCTTTAGAAAAAGAAAATAAATTTATTGATTGGAAACAACAAATGCAAGGTAGCCCTTCTGGAAGGCTCTGTTCTGACCTTGTTAACTCGTTTAGCACCAGCTTTGCAATAGCATGTGGTTGTCTATTTAATCTGGAGTGAATGATTTGCTGGATGTGTTGCTGAATTGTTTTTCTGGATTGTTTCTACTAGGTGTTGAGTACCTTCTGCTTTCATTGTGAGTTGAGGGCTTTCAGCACCTCTCAGGATCAGACCTTTACTGCCCATTGAAATTTTGAATTATATGATCTTGAAGTACGGGGCCAAAAGATGTTTTTGAAAACCTTTTATCTAGAAGCTATGCTTCAGGGGTTTAAAGAAGCTTTATAATGGTATTGTCCTTTTGATCAAATACACAAAGTGCCTAACACAATTGGACCCTGATCTTTGATCCTGATCCTTGCATTGCTCTAATACAGATGATGATAACAACCACAAAGTAGGGAGAAGGAATCACCAATGAGGTCAGTTTCAAAGCCTCTTACAGGAATTATGCCTTTGATGAAGACATTACTTTTCAGTTCACTTTTCCTTCAGGATATGGAAGGCTTTTGCCATCTCTAGATTAAAATTAAGAGTAATGATAACCTCTTAAAGTCACTAAAAGAGAGCTTCCAATCAAAGGATTGGTTTCAGAGTAGCAGCCGTGTTAGTCTGTATCCGCAAAAAGAACAGGAGTACTTGTGGCACCTTAGAGACTAACAAATTTATTAGAGCATAAGCTTTCGTGGGCTACAACCCACGAAAGCTTATGCATCCGAAGAAGTGGGTTGTAGCCCACGAAAGCTTATGCTCTAATAAATTTGTTAGTCTCTAAGGTACCACAAGTACTCCTGTTCTTTTTTCAATCAAAGGATGTTTTCAATCAACATTCAGGGTAGGTCCACACTACCCGCCCGATTCGGCGGGTAAAGATCGATCTTCTGGGATCGATTTATCGCGTCTCATCTGGACGCGATAAATCGATCCCAGAAGCGCTCCCCCGTCGACTGCAGAACTCCTGCTCGCCGAGAGGAGGAAGCGCTGTCGATGGGGGAGCTTGCCTGCGCCGCGTGGACCCGCAGTAAGTAAACTTAGTTCGATCTAGGAAACGTCGACTTCAGCTACGCTATTCTCGTAGCTGAAGTTGCGTTTCCTAGATCGATCACCTGCCCCACTGTGGACCAGTCCTCAGTCACAGCTTTAATACCAGGAGACTTCAGGGAGGTATGGCCACCTGAAAAGGTAATGCTGACTTCACTAAAATGTTACACTGTCATTGAGTATTCCTGTTTTATTTGAGTAAATTCATAGGCAGTGTGCATAGCCTGAGGCTCAGGGATAGAGCTAACTGCAGCTTCTCAAAGGGAAAAGTAAAGAGATTTTACCTAAAATATTGTTAAATATATTTGACTCTTAACTTAAAATCCCACTGGCACACTACCTGGAATAAACGGTGAAAGGGTTTCATCTCCGTGAATCCCAGCTGGATGGCATGTATCCTTATATGAAATATTGATGGAGTTTAAGTTTGAGGCACAAAGTAAATCATTGTAACTGTAAATGCTGGGAATTGCCTTTATTTAACTGTCAAAATAGCTGTCATTTGCAGTGTTTTTGTCCCAGGATATGAAAGAGACAAGGTGGGTGAGGTAATATCTTTTATTGGCCCAACTTTGGTTGATGAGAGAGACAAGTTTTTGAGCTCCACAGAGCTTGAAGTCAACATAGCTGTAAAAAAAAAAAAAAAAAAACCAACAAAGAGAAACTTATCAGAAAATAGCATTATATGGGGTGATGAGCTATAACTTCTTTTATGCATATTCTGAGGATCAAACCTGACCTTTAGAACCAAAAAGCACAAGCCCCTACCAGTTGAGCCATAGAAAATAACTCCAGCAGGAAGAAATAGGTAACGGATTTGATCTTTGCTGTGACTAACCATCAGTAGGGAAACAGAACATGCACTAAGTCAATGAGTAGCAATAACACTTCAAGAATGAAGGTTATTAAAGAAAAAGTAAAAGTGATTACATGAAATGAAATAATAATTGTATTTGGTAAGTAGCCCTTCAGGGGCTTCTGGGTGCTGTATAAATGTTTTAATATACAGCACAATTAATAATCTCACAAAGCAAGCAGCACATAGGGCCAAATTGTTCTCTTGACAAGAGAGACATACATAAGGGGCAGGAAATCCTGAATTATTATTGTGGAATTTCCTGTCTTATTCTCTGGTAGTGTGGGAGGTGGATATCCCATACAGCAAGGGAATAGGATTCAGACTCTTAAACTTGTGTATGTCTTGGGATAAATGCAGACTGCAGGAAACCTGTTGGGCATCAGTCAACCGCATGAACTCCCTCTGCCTTCTTAGTGGGCTCTTAGCCCAACCTTGGTCCTAGGTCAGCACAAATCAGGAGCTATGAGTCTAAAGATAGGTCATGTTCTTCAGAAACTGAACCCCTCTCAAAGGGACCTCTTATAGCTGGAGAGGTAATACACCCTCTGGACTGTTTTTATTTCCCTAGGTTTCTGAGGGACAATTCCTTTTAGTGTCTACACTTGTGGGCCCTCCAGAATTTGGCCTGCTCCTTCTGCAGTTACAAAGGCCTGACTGTGCCAAGCAATATGACATGAATAAACAGGAGGAGGTTCCTAATAAAGTGGGCTGGGATTAAAAGGGGTAAAATACCACTCACATGTTTCAAGTATTTTTGTTTTGTAAAAGTGGGTAGAGTTCAAGTGAGACAGTTGCCTGGGGACAGCAAACTTCACCCTTTAGGGGCTAAATGCAGCACTATCCTTGCTCTCCAGTCATTCCCAGGGGAACCTTTGAGAAGTAGGTGGTTTCAGAGTACAGATACCTGCCAAGATGTGGTTCACAGAGGCAGTCTCAAATATAGCCAGGTCCCTCTCCATTAATTGTATGTTATCAAATCCAGCAGAGCCAGCTTTAAAATCAATCTACCGCTTTATAGTCAGATCGTGTAAAGAATACAGAAAGCAGGTTTAATATGATCACAGCTGCTCCATCCACTGAGAGAGTGTGCTGCTGCAATTTTCACTAGCTGCAAGCAGCAGAGGAGCCCTCATGACATAATGAGCATAATCCAACCTTATGGTCGTGGGGTTATGTTCTACTGTTGAAAGGATACTGTGGGATAAATAAGGTCCAGCCCACATTTTGGAGCTGGCATAATTTTATCCCATGCATGACGTCTGATTTTTCCATCCTTGGAAAGAGTGTGGTTTAAAAAAATGCCAATCTTCTCTTTGTAGCAGTCTTCTTCCAAATATCCCCTTTGATAAGTACGGCAGGAAGGATGATAGAATCTACTCATAATCATGACCCGCTGATGTAGACAAGCTAGAATTAGAATGGGAACCTTCTCTTCTTGCTGCTGTGTTTGAAAGAACTATTGTGTTCCTCTTTCTGCCTCACTGACTAACATTCAACATTTTCTCTTTGGCCTCTGTCTCTACATTTCTTTCTCCCTCTGTTATCATTTAAATGGTGTAAATGTATTGCTAAATTCTGGGGTACATTTGGGGATACAGATTTCATTAAAAAGCCTATAAAACGAGGGCCTGCAATTGTTAATATTTACACAGAATCATAGAAGTGTAGAACTGGAAGAGACCTCAATAGGTCATCTAGTCCAGTCACCTGCACTCAATCAGGATTAAGTACTAACTAGATAGTTCCTTATAGGTGTTTGTCTAACCTGCATGAATAGCAGAGACCATATTCACAAAAGTAGTCTCACTGATGTCAATGGAATGACTTGCTGTAGTTAAGAAAACTTGTGCAAGTAAGGGTATGGGCCCTACAAATGTATTAATAGGCCCTTAGAGTGCTTTTCATCCATAAATCACAAAGCAATTTACAAAGGAGGTAAATAATATAATTAGAGCTGCGAGACTAAAATAAATTCCATTTTGCAAAGGATTTCAAAATTTGTTTTCATTCCAATTTGAAATGAAACATGAAATAATCAAAATCTCCCACAAAAGAAAACTCCAATTTTTTTCAGATCAATTGAAATGTTTTGTTTCAATAAAATGTAAATGGTTGGAGTATTTTTTTTATTTTGTATTATATATGTCCACTGGATCATGCTGCCTCCCATGTTCATTCCAATTGTATTCATCATCAAATATAATACAAAATAAAAAGAAATTGCAATAAAAAGTCATTTTTAAAGAGAAATTCAAAACATTTCATTCAAAAAAATGTTGAATCAAGATGTTTTGACATTGTTGAAATGTTTATTTCCCTTTATTACCAGTTGCAAATTGGCCTAACATAGATGTCCTCTGCCCCAACCTGACCCTATGTGAAGGCAGTGGGCAGTTGGTACAGGAGCCCGCTTCACTACTTCAAGCTGGCTAAGAGTTCCTCTGGGACAAAAAATTACTTATGTTGTCCATTAGGGCCAAATTTTGTGCCAGAGATAGTACAGAGGGATGGAATCCAGTCCTTCATGTTCAATCCCAACATCATATATTTACAACTAAAATCTCAGACTATAATACAGTAAATGCTATAAGAAAAAACTTCCAATTCAGGTTGTCATCTCTGAAAACAAAAATGGCAGGTCTAATGACTAAATGGGCCATTTTTAACAATATATACAGTTCTGTTATACTCCTTCATTATTTCCTCTGTAATTAGGAATTTAATCCCACATGTATTTGTTCTGTTTAAAAATTATTAACATTGCAAAGCATTCCTTTTGTTATATTGATTTATGTATATCATGAATGATTCCTGAGGACCACAATAAAGAAGGAGAATGTTATTTAATTCTATATAAATATTAAGGGAAAATTGTTTTATTACCAGAAACCCCATTTCTTCCAAATTGAATGTCACTTTACAATGAGCAGATGAAGAAAGGAGGACCATTAGAACTGACAGAGCAGTATTTGGCTCTTCAGGGCTATTATATTTCTCATAATTATTGCTCATGAATGTCTATATTCAGTACATGTTCTACAGAATCCATAAGGAAACATTGTCCCATTAGTGTATAGCAATTTAAACAAACAAGCTGCTGCCTATAACATTGACCCTCCCAAACCCAATTGCTATTATAGATTTCAACAAAATGCCTGATGTGATTTATTTATTTATTTGTTGGTTAGCAAATAGTTTAATGTGCAACAACTATTAGCTGTGAGCTTTAACAGATGTACTTAAATTTGCATAAAATTGAAGCCATAATCTTCCCGTCTATGCATAGGTTCTTTCTGCAGTCGCTGACAGGGATTTCATCATATAGGAAGGCAAGAAGAAAACATCTGGTTCTGTCTCACATACTACTTAAAAAAAAAAAGGGGGGGGGGGGGGAGCAAAATAAAAGGGATTTCCAGTGGCTTAGAGTGTCATATTATGTTTTTTCCCCTTCGCCTTATAATTTTAGGTCTATCTTTTATAAGAGATGATGTTGCATTTACCAAGCACAAATTCTTTTCTCTGGGGTTTTCTATTAAAGGTAAGGAATGGAAGTAGCATGAAGCCCCACATATGTTTTCTAAATCAAGTTCTTTTCTTTCCTGAGGAGTAGAGGGCTAACCAGATTAAATCCAGTCTCATATGGAAAAGATACATTTCCCATATGTTGGTTTATATATATATAAAAATAAAAAACCCCAACCATTCTGCCTTGGACTGTGATCTCATCAGATCTCAAAATCTCAGGCCTGGGAGATCCTCCAAGGAAAATGCAGGATGCTGCCAAAGGTGGTGGTGTTGATTCAGAGGGTGGCAGTCTTCCCTCTGAGTCAGCACTGACCTAATATCTGGGCATAGTGAAGTTGGAGGGCCATCTTCTGAATGAGAATTGCAGGTCACAGTGCACTCTTTGCAAAAGTAGGGATATAAGCCCTGTTGTTCTGGCTTACATAACTTGACTCTCAGTAACAGCAGTGCTTAAAATTCACCCTGTGCAGTGGACTAGTCTTGGACTGAAATTAGGAGAATTAGACTTTACATTTTAGAAGAATTTAAATATATAACAAAGAAAAGGGGGACATTTTTTGATTCATAGTGGTCTGTTAAAAGGCATAACAACAAAAGTTCACAAGACATAAAAATGAAGTAAGAATAGAAATGATTGTGTATTATTATGATCTTAATAGACTTTGTCTAATCAAGACTTACGACCAGGTCTCCAGAGCAGTGCTTGATTAACCTTGATTGCTGGCGTATAGGTAGCTTTCCAGAGACTAGCTCTAGCATGTATGGTACTGGGGACTGTGCCTTTAAGGGCTGAGCTTCCAAGACAGCAAATCTGTGTGGGGAAATGTGAAGCTCTTGTAATGAACCATTAGTTGGAACTGGATACGGAATTGGATGAAGCAGAGCTCTTGAAATCACCTTGATCACCAAATGATCAGGAGTAAAGATGAACTAAGAAAATACCCCAAGTTGAAGAATGGAACAGTTGAAAGTCCCACCAGAGCTGAAACTTTCTGGAAATGGAGAAAACAATTGTAGAAGGTTTAAATAGCCCTTCACTTTGTATCTGGAAGAAACAGGTGCCAGCAAAAAAAGATGCCTGCTAAAGTCAGCCAATAGCCTTATTTCTGACAATGTGTTTAACAGTTTTCATTTAACTCAGGCAGATAATGCTAACTATGAAACTATTAAAAACTGAGTACTGAACTCCATATGAAAATGAAACATATGAGAGAGAGTTTTTACTAATGGAAGGTGAAACCACTGAAGAATTTGTGACTGATCTAAGGCTGCTGATCCAATCTTGCCATTTTTTGGGGGGGCGGGGGAAGAGAGAAAGGAGGAAGAGGGATGAAGGGACTAACTGAGTCCTTGGTAAGAGACCAGATTGTGTTTGCGATCTGAAACAAAACACTCAGAGCCTACTCGAAGATCCACAATTAATCCTTGACAAAGCAATTAGAATTTGCCAACTAAAGAAAGTCACCCAGTACAGAATGAAGCTTATGGAGGAGGGAGAGTGCAGAAATGATAGAGAAACCAAAATGCTATAAAAAAAAGGAGACCTGAGGCAGAAAACCTTGTAAAGCTCAATGTCAAAGTCAGGGAGGACTTGACAATGTATAAAGAAACCGATAAGGAAAAATAAAAATATCAGTAGGATTTGAGGACCTGTGAACTGCTGCCGCTTCATGAAGATGACGCTGTGTCTCTAGAATATGGGTAACAATGGTCACAAACAACATTTCTCACAGGAGGTTGCCTGCAGTTGTATGAGGTTGGCTCCCAAGATTCACACTACAGAGGAATGAGCTACACCTTCTCCTAATCCTAGAAGGGAGGGAGGTAAGAGGTACCAAGTCTCCCCTACCAGGTATTAGGCAGGCAACAACCGCAGGCAATGAGGCAATGGAGCCTCAGGACATGGAACAACCAGAATGAGTGATGTTTGCTACCTTCTGACATCATGCTCCAGAGGAATCCTGAAGGTCCAACCGACAGCACAGGGCACCTCAAATACTGATTGAACATGAAATGCCTTTTTTGTTTCAGATTCCACCAAAAACGGTTAGCGGCAACTGAATAACTAACATAGTGAACATCAGGGTATATGGGATAGTATCTGAAGCTAAAATAGGGAAAGAACAAGTTAAGAATTACTTAGATGTCTTCAAGTCAGCAGGGCATGATGAAATATATTCTAGAATACTTAAGAAATTGGCTGAAAAGATCTCTGAGCCATTAGTGACTCTTTAAGAACTCATGGTGGATGGGAGAGACCCCAGAGGAATGGAAAAGGGACAAATACAGTTCCTATCTATAAAAGGGGAATAAGGACAACCCCGGGAATTATTGACCAGTCTGCTTATCTTCCATACCCAGAGAGATAATGGAACAAACAATCAAACAATCAATTTTTAAAAACCTATAAGATCATAAGGTGATAACATGGATTTGACAGGGTAACAAGCCTTATGTATAGGAGGGAAGCAGCAGCTGTGATATATTTTGACATTAGTAAGGCTTTTTGATATGGTATCACATGACCTTCTGATAAACAAGCTAGGGAAATATAGCCCAGATGAACCTACTATAAGGTAGGTGCAGAACGGCTTAGAAATGTTTACTTGGAGAGTGGTTCTCAATCAATCTGGAAGGGTATATTGAGTGGAATCCTACAGGGATCTGTCCTGGGTCCTGTTCTATTCACTGTCTTCATAAATGGTTTGGATAAGGGCATAGAGAGTGCAGTCAAAGTTTGTGGACCATACCAAGCTTGGAGGGGGTGCACATGTTTTGGAGGACAGGATTAGCATTCAAAATGGTATTGACAAACTGGAGAAATGGTCTGAAATAAATAGGATGAAATTAAACAAGGACAAATGCAAAGTATTACACTTAGGCAGGAATAATCAATTGCACAAATACAAAATGGGACATGATTGCCTAGGAAGGAGTACTGCAGTCTGCAGAAAATGATTTATAGTACATGAATGATTTATAGTGCATTACAAACTAAATAGGAGTCAAAAATATAATATTGTCGGAAAAAAATAAAAAATAAAAAAGCAAACCTCATTCTGGGATGTATTAGCAGGAGTACTGTAAGCAAGACACAAGAAGTAATTCTTAAAGTCTTCTCAGCACTAATCAGGCCTCAATGGAAGCACTGTGTCCAGTTCTGGGCACCATACTTTTGGGGGGAAATGTGGACAAATTCGAGAACGTCCACAGAAGAGCCACAAAAATGAATAAAAGTCTAGAAAACATGAGCTACGAGGAAAGAGTGAAAAAATTGGGTTTGTTTACTCTGGAGAAGACAAGACTGAAGGGGGACATAAGTCTTCAAGTACATAAAAATGTTGTTATAAAGAGGAGGGTAAATTTGTTCTCCTTATCTACTGAGGACAGGACAAGAAGAAATAGGCTTAAATTGCAGCAAGAGAGATTTAAGTTAGACATTAGGAAAAACTTCCTAACGGTCAAGGTAGTTAAGCACTGGAAGAAATTATCTTGGGAGGTTGTGGAATCTCTGTCATTGGAGATTTTTAAGAACATGTGTCATAACTATAAAGGGAAGGGTAACAGCTCTCTGTGTACAGAGA
>NW_020664439.1:11902830-11917118 GCF_002925995.2 Terrapene triunguis
CCCTACATTTGAACCCTAAAGTTCAAAGTGGGGATCCAGCCTTGACAACATGTTAGACAAACACTTGTCAGGGATGGTCTAGATAATACTTAGTCCTGCCTCAGTGCAGGGGACTGGACTAGATGAGGTCCCTTCAAGTCCTACATTTCTATGATTGTTAGTAAGTTTAGTTATTAGGATGATTTTAGGTATTTGTAATTGTGTTTTATTAATTTTTTTAAGTGTCATTACGTTTTGGGGCTTGGACTGTATATTTAAGGACTGAGCTTCACCGACAGAGTCTGGGTAGGTGCTGTGAATCTTTTGTTATGCACAGCTAGTTGGAACCAGATACAGAATAAAGCAGATCTTTTGAAAGCATCTTAAGTACTGAATGATCACTATACACCACCATGTGCTGAAACTTGTCCTGATGTCTGCTTGACTTCTTCAAAGCATCTGGACATGCTGCTAATAATACCTTCTTACACCTTCAGATAACCAGGCAGCTTCTTTAACCTTAGAGGTAAACTTGGCCTCAACAATCCATGCAGTTATGACTTCAGGTCCGGCACTGTACCTGGGAATAAAAGTGCTGACCCTGCAAAAACTCCAGCCTGTTTACCATGAAGGAGCCTGTCTTCCAAATCAACACAGATAATTGTGTGCACATTGCGATAGTATGCCAGATGCTATGCAGATTCTCCATTAAAAAACAAATTCAATATAAGATCTTAATGTTCAATCCCTCAACTGGCTGGGCTCAGGTTATCTGAGATAAAATCTCCTCCCATAACCAAGACTTACCATAATGGTTGCATTCTTTAAGAATGAAGTAGCAGTAAATGTCAAGGGTGACCCTCATGAGATATGGAATTTCCTCAGGGTTTGGAGCACACTTAGCTAAATTTCTTCCAAAAAGATTAACAATCATACTAACTATTGGATGCAATGTAACTTCGTTGTGACTTTTGCACAATAATAATGATAAATCTGCCTGCTGTTCGTAGTTTCATAGGAAGGGAAGAAAAACCAAATAACTTGTTTACACTATCTGTTGGATTAATGTAATATTGTAAAGCACTTAGCCCTGGTCTACACCACAGGGTTAGGTAAAATTTAGCCGCGTTATGTCAATTTTATAATGAATGTGTCTCCACAAGCAATCCCGTTCTGACGACCTAAAGGAATCTTAAAAACGACTTCTGTACTCCTCCCCGGCGAGTGGAGTAGCACTAAAATCGACCTTGCTGGCTCGAATTTGGGGTAGTGCAGACGCAAATTGACGTTATTGGCCTCTGGGAGCTATCCCAGAGTGCTCCAGGGTAATCTCGCTGGACAGCACTTTCAACTCTGATGCACTAGCCAGGTACACAGGAAAAGCCCCGGGAACTTTTGAATTTTATTTCCTGTTTGGTCAGCATGGGAAGCTCAGCAGCACAGGTGACCAGGCAGTCCCCCCAGAATCGCAAATGAACTCCAGCCTGGAGCGAACGGGGGAGACTGGATCCGATTGTTGTATGGGGAGAAGAATCTGTACAAGCAGAACTCTGATCAAAAAGAAGAAATGCTAATATATATGCCAAAAATTGCACAGGGCATGATGGACAGAGGCTACAACAGGGACAAACAGCAGTGCCGTGTGAAAGTCAAAGAGCTCAGGCAAGCCTACCAAAGGACAAAGGAGGAAATAGTCACTCTGGGTCAGAGCCCCATATATGCCACTTCTATGATCAGCTGCATGGCATTCTGGGGGGGAGGGACCTTACCACTACCCCACCACTGTCTGTGGACACCTGTAAGGGGGGTGTCTCACACAACAGGGAGGAGGATTTTGTGGATGAGGAAGAGGAGGAGGAGAACACGCAGCAGGCAAGCGGTGAATCAATTCTCCCCAGCAGCCAGGACCTTTTCATCACCCTGGAGCCAATACCCTCCCAAAGCAGGATCCCCAACCCTGAAGGTGGAGAAAGCACCTCTGGTGAGTGCACATTTGTAACTACAGTACAGGGTTTAAAAGCAATAGTGTTTAATGTTTGATTTGCCCTCAAGACTTGGGATGCATTCGTGGCCAGTACAGCTACTGGAAAAGTCTGTTAATGTGTCTGGGATGGAGTGGGAATTCTCCAGGGACATCTCCATGAAGCTCTCCTGGAGGTACTCTGAAAGCCTTTGCAGAAGGTTTCTGGGGAGGGCTGCCTTATTTCGTCCTCCACGGAAGGACACTATCATGCCAAGTCAGTAGCAAGTAGTCTGGAATCATTGCTGCAGAAAGCATGGCAGCGAATGGTCCTGGGTTTTGGTCGCATTCAAGCAACATTTGGTCTATATCTTTCTGTGTTAGCCTCAGGAAAGTGATATCATTCATGGTCACCTGGTTGAAATAGGGGAATTTTTGTAAGGGAACAGTAAAAGAACCCCGTTCATGCTGGGCTGTTTGCGCTTGGCTAAAAGGGATCATCCCTGAGAATAGCCATGTGGCTGGGGGAGGGGTGAAGGGATCATCCCAAATAGCCACGTGGAGGGGGAAGATATGTGCTGCACATCCACCTGAAAACCGCAGCCCCTCCTTTTAAATGGCAAACCGAACCGGCATTCTTGCTATGGGAAAGGAGGGTGCTGCAGTTTGAAAACATTCCCACATGTTATGAAGATGTTAGAAGCCAAACCCACGTACCCTTTGGTTTACCATGGCTGCCTGGAAACCAAATTCTGTTGCCCAGCCGTGTGTGATGTGTCATCATACCGGCAGGCACTCAATATAAAAGGCAAAATGCGACCTTGTACCTAAAGTGCATGTGCTGTCTGCTGTTAATTGCTTGATTCACTGTGAAAGAGTCTCCCTTTTGTTTTCAGAAATGTATCACCTTAAATTTTATCCTCCCTTTTTATCACCCCGCAGGTGCAAATGTTTCTATGCTCTCCCTATCATCTCCGTTCCTGAGGTTATCGCAGATTAGAAGGTGAAAAAAAAAAAAAAACACACTCACAGTGACATCTTTTCCGAGCTCATGCAGTCCTCCCACACTGATAGGGCACAGCTGAATGCATGGAGGCATTCAGTGGCAGAGTCCAGGAAAACATTAAGTGAGCGTGATGAGAAGAGGCAGGATGCAATGCTGAGGCTAATGGGGGAGCAAACAGACATGCTCAGGCATCTGGTGGAGCTGCAGGAAAGTTAACAAGAGCAAAGACCGCCGCTGCATCCACTGTACAACCGCCTGCCCTCCTCCCGAAGTTCCATATCCTCCTCACCCAGACACCCAAAAATGTGGTAGGGGGGAGGCTCCGGGCACCCAGCCACTCCAGAGGATGGCCCAAGCAACAGAAGTTTTGATTTGTAGTGTGGCTACAATAAGCAATGTGGCCTTGTCCTTCCAACCTACCCCACCCGGGCTACCTTATCAGTTATCTCTCTCTTTTTTTTAATTAATAAAGAATGCATGGTTTCAAAACAGTAGTGACTTTATTTCCTTTGCCAGCTGTGATCAAAGGGGGGAGGGTGGTTGGATTACAGGGAATTAAAATCAACAACAGGGGCTGGTTTTCATCAAGGAGAAACACACACAACTGTCATACCGTAGCCTGGCCAGTCATGAAACTGGTTTTCAAAGCCTCTCTGATGCGTAGCGTGCCTACCTGTGCTCTTCTCATCACCCTGGTGTCTGGTTGTTCCAAATTGACAGCCAGGCGATCCCATCCTACCATAAACGTCTCCCCCTTACTCTCACAGATATTATGGAGCACACAGCAAGCAGTAATAGGAATATTGGTTGCACTGAAGTCTAACCTAGTCAGCAAACAGCGCCAGTGAGCTTTTAAACGTCCAAAGGCACATTCTACCACCATTTTGCACTTGCTCAGCCTATAGTTGAACTGCTCCTTACTACTGTCCAGGCTGCCTGTATATGGGTTCATAGGCCATGGGAGCAAGGGGTAGGGTGGGTCTCCAAGGATAACTATTGGCATTTCAACATCCCCAACAGTAATTTTCTGGTCTGGGAAGTAAGTCCCTTCTTGCAGCTGCTCAAACACCCCGGCGTTCCTAAAGATGCGAGCGTCATGCACCTTTCCCTGACATCCCACGTTGATGTCGGGGAAATGTCCCTTGTGATCAGCACCATTGAAAACCCTTTGCGGTTTATGTACTGGTTGGCAAGGTGGTCCGGTGCCAATATAGGGATATGCATTCTGTCTATCGCCCCACCACAGTTAGGGAACCCCATTGCAGCAAAGCCATCCACTATGACCGGCACATTTCCCAGAGTCACTATCCTTGATAGCAAAACGTCAGTGATTGCATTGGCTACTTGAATCACAGCAGTCCCCACAGTAGATTTGCCCACTCCAAATTGATTCCCAACTGACTGCTCGCAGTCAGGCATTGCAAGCTTTCACAGGGCTACTGCCATTCGCTTCTCAACTGTCAAGGCACCTCTCATCTTGGTATTCCTACACTTCAGGGCAGGAGAAAGCAACTCAGAGTTCCAGGAAAGTGGCCTTACGCATGCAAAAGTTTCGCAGCCACTGGGAATCATCCCATACCTGCAACACTATGCGGTCCCACCAGTCTGTGCTTGTTTCCCAGGCCCAGAATTGGGGTTCCACTGTATCAACCAGCCCCACTGCTGCCAGGATGTCCCAATTGTCACATACATGCTTTCAGGAACATCTGTGTCCATGTCCTCTTCACAATCGTCCTCGTGCTGCTGTCTCTTAGCCAGGTTCTTCACATACTGCATTATAATGTGTGAGGTGTTTACAATGCTCGCAACAACAGCGGTGAGCTGAGCGGGCTCCATGCTTGCCATGCTATGGCGTCTGCATGGGTAACCCAGGAAAAAAGGCACAAAATGATTGTCTGCAGTTGCTTTAATGGAGGGAGGGGAGACTGACGACATGTACCCAAAACCACTCGTGACGACGTTTTTGCCTCAACAGGCATTGGGAGCTTAACCCAAAATTCCAATGGGCAGTGGAGACTGTGGGAACTGAGGGATAGCTGCCCACAGTGCACTGCTCCATAAGTCGATGCTAGCCACGGTACTGAGAATGCACTCCGCCGATTTAATGCGCTTAGTGGGGACATGCACAATCGATTGTATAAAATCGATTTCTAAAAATCGATTTTTCTAAAATCAACCTAATTTCATAGTGTAAACATACCCTTAGATACCATGGAGATGAATGCAGGATGTCAACATAGATACTTGAAATGACTGGAGATTTGTGAATGCTTGAATAAAGTAAAACAAGTTGGTTGATTAAATGAAACATTCCCTTTCATGGACCAGGTACCCCTCTTTAAGGTATTTCATTTTTTATGTAATTTCTGATGGATCTTTATGCAGTGAGCCAGCTCCCCAATTGGCGCAAATTGTCATAGGTCCACCGAAGTCAGTGTATCTATACCACTTTCCAAATACTAGGCAGATCTTCAGCTGATGTAATCTGTATAAAAAACATGAAAACATTTTCTTTTGTTGTTGTTTTGCATTGTGTCAAACCCAAAGGTAGTAGTTTTGAGCATTTGCAGACCTAGACTGGCTCTGGTTGTAGTTTATTGATCTATCTGCAGTGATTAGACAGAATATGGTGGTGTAAACTACAAATAGGCCCAAATCAGAACCTCAGTTCTAACTTTCTTCTCCCTAACAATCTTCCTAAATTTTGAGAGAATTTGGATTTGAGTCTGAAAAAGGGCTGTTTTTTCCCCCCCCTGGAGTAAGGTAATGTAAATCTTGTGTTTAGAATTTACCTTATGAGATTTCTGCCATTTAGAGCTGAAATCACATGAGGACCCATAAAAATAGGCTTATCAAATATAAACTCAGAATCTTAGCCTTGGTCTGATTCAGGTCTCATTCCACTTCTCTCCAATATACTTGATTTTAGGATTTAACATTCCTTGTGAGGGTGGGGGTGGGTGGGAAGAGAGAAAATCATAGTCCCCAGAAATGTTAAGAATCCTGCTCTTTTTACTCTTTTGTTATTAGCACTTGGCTCCCAAAATGAAGCTGCAATTTCAATAAGTAGTGACAAGGGATCTACTGCTTAATAGATACCATAAACTGTAACAATATATTACATTATTTTGACTTCTATTGAGGCACTTGAGCCAACCTTCTTCACCATAGCTGTTCTTTAACAATATGCAATATGGAATGGTTCATGTTATATTTGTGAGGGACCAATATTGCAATTTCTGTTTCTTTGGCTAACCAGAGCTATACAAATGCTCTGCCTTAAATTTGTGCAAGGTTTGAATCAATTTATGTTATTGAATAATGACTCGTCCCAACTCTTCTTTTAAAATAGCTCTATAAATTCTTGAATTGAGGTGGAAGAAAGGGGGGGAGGGAGAGAAAACAGTAAAGTTTCTTAAATTAGCAACTTCTGGATTTTATAATTTTTTGCAAAACTTGATCACAGTGTAGCCAGAAGCGACATTGCAAAATCAATGGCGTTAACTCACACAAAAGCAAGGACTAAAATTGGGCCACATTATTTTGCATTTTTAAATTTTTCATAAAAGTTTGTAGTCCTACACTACCTCAGGTTTTGGCATTTCAAAGCTTGCACAGGTCCAATATTAATATAAGTAGACAGGTGTGCACAAGCCTGCTAATATGAGGTTTGCTTGGTGTAGAGAGGATAGACCCCATTCCCATTATTCTGAAACAGATGGAATCTCTCTGTTGGGTGTATTTATCAGTATTAAACATGGAGGGCTACATTCAGCTCTGATGTAAGTGAACACAGCTCTATCAACATCAACAAGGCTGCATGCAGGACTGAATTCAGTTCTGTTATTGGTCAATTCCTGTCTCCTCAAGCCCTTCCAATATGAACTTAAAAATTTGGGCCTGAATATACAGTCATCTCTACAGTGAGGTAGGAATACGTAGTGAATTCCTGGTTAAAATACTCTTTAGAGCTTGTTGGGAAGTGATTTCTTTTTCTGTGAAAAGTTTTGACTTAAACTAAACACTTTGTTTTTTTTTTTGTTGAAAATTTTCTGGAAAAAAACTTTGGTTTTGAACCAATTTTTTTCAAGCTTTAGGGGTTTTTCAACACAACGCATTTTTTTGGACAATCTTTTCACTGGGAATTTTAACCATCTCTAACACAGTTGCTAATGAGTTTCGGACTGAGATCAAATTCAGATCTGGTGTAAGTGAGTGCAATTTCATTGATTTCAGTGGCATTGGATCTGTGCCTCCTCAACAGGGAGCTGCCTTCTGACATGGGAGATCTTTGATGGGCATTTGTGGTTGGATGATGGCTCGTTGGCACCACAATGGGTCAAATGGACGATAACCCAGGTTGTGAATTGTGAAGGTCAATAGAAATGCTAAGCAATATTAACTCTTTGCATGGTCCTCATTGATAGAACATCTTTTGTTTTTCATTATATAAAATTGCATAAAGTGCAGCACTCTTCACTTCTTCTATTGGAACACAATGGAATATATTAAGCACTACTCCACAAACACACAGTTCTCTTTACCATGATCTCTAGTTACAGAGAGTAAATGAAACCGCAGCCTTTTAATTGGAAAATGTTTTTCAGTGTTGTCAGAAGGTCACTACTATCAATTATGGGGCATATTTGTAAAGAAGAAATCTTGCCTCTATAGCAATATATTCTGAAATGTCTAATTTGTTCACGCTAATAAGGCCATGCCCATTTATTGATTAATCAATCACTGTTGTCTGCTGATTAAATCAGAGGAAGTCTCTTAATGTAATGGCATATTATATGCAGAGTTGTTCTGTGTAGTATTACAGAAATATTTATATCTAAAATAAAAATGAATGTTTAACTGCTATTGGTATGAAAAGGAAGATATTTCCTGTACAGACCATTCTGACTAGATATGGTAGACTGAGGATTGGAAACATACTATATTCTGATCCCAGACACAGTGGCCAATGAGAATGATTTCACTGACCCAGTAGTTACTCCAGACTTCATAATTAAATTGGGTGATTATGCTTTATGTTGAATATAATAGAGCAAAATCAAACAAATTTCACATGCCAAAATTGTTGTAGGATACTATGAAAATAGTTTTGGTGTAAGATTTTGAGATTTAGCTACAGTTCAGATTCATGAAACCGAAACTGAGCATTTTATAGTTCATCACTCTCATGCAGCAAAAACATGTTTAATATTCTTAGCTAATCACAAATCCTAATGTGATTTGTAGGGCTTAGAGTAGTGATATGAACTATGTACTCAAAAGATGATGTGGTAGAAATCATTTGAGTTACGGTGCAATTATCATTATCTCTGTTGGAGTTAGTGCATAATTTTCACAAAATAATACGCCTTAGTTTGGAGTAATTCTGTAATTAATTTGTGTTCCTCTGGTATTGCATTTGATATAAATGAGCCTTATTAAACTGCCCTTTGCTCACTGTAGTACTTTATGTTTAAATAATTAAAGATTAATAAAAATATCTGGGAACAATACAATGGAAAGATAAGTATAAAGCCTGAAAAATACAAAAATGGGTAAAATGGGAACACACCTCTAATTTTAATTAGATAGGTGCAAACCATCTGTAGCGATGCGGGACTCACCCCTGCAGCACCTCTTGTTGGTCTCTGTCGGGAATTAGCTCGTCCAGCTTCCGGAGCGCCTTCTGCAGGCCGGTGAGCTGCCTTACCACTGGCCCCCATGTCCCTCCCAGGACCCCAGTGCCCCTTTCTCTAGGGTGCTGCCCCTCTGGCAGTAACCCCTCAGTCTCAGGGTCTCCTCACCCAGGGGAACCCCCACCCCTTATCCCCACCTTGCCTCAGTGTAAGGCTACTGCCAGTCACCAACTAGCCCCCATTCCCTGGGGCAGACTGCAGTGTATGCCACTCATCATTGGCAAGGGGGGGTTGGGCCTGCTGCCTCTGTCTAGTCTTGGGCTGTCCCCTACAACCCCAGTACATGTTTGGCCTTATACTAAGCCACAGCCCGGGGGGTTTCCAGGCCGGAGCTCCCCAGCCCTGCTCCACTCCCGGTACCTTCTCTAGCTCCCCAGCAGCCAGGCCCATCTCCCTCCACAGATGGAGGAGACTGTGTACTTAATATGGCACAAGCCTCATGTTGATTGATAATATGTACAGAAAAAACATGGGCCCTGATCCTGCAAGTGCTTACACACATGTCTGGCTATGATTGGATTACTGACGTGTGCAGTTAAGCATGTTTGTAAGATAAAGACCTTGGATGAGAGGGTGCTTTTTACAAAACAGTGGTACTGAGAACCAGAAGCGAGAGGCTAACATGCACATCATCTGTAGTATCTGTAATGCTTTAAAATTACAAATCAACATTTTCACCAAAGGGATATTTAAAATCACAGATTTAACTAACACATGAGTTGTGAATGAGACTGTAACAGTTCTTTCTAAAAATGTTAATATATTTATTGATTCCAAGTGTATTTTGGAATGTGGATTCAGTTTTTCCGGCTCTGGAAATGTAATGTTAAACACATGGACACCTGCAGTTTCCTTCACTGTGGTAAATTTTTTGTACCTTTCCCCAAGGAAAAATTGAGGTATCATAGATGCTTTCTGGTTTACATATGCTATGTAAATTACACCTTATGAACATGAGACACACTAAAACTGGACAGATTTTTGGCACAGGTATCAGACTCTTGAAAGATGTCATGATGATTGCTACAAATTAATTTAAATTCATGTGATAATTTATATTCTCTACCAATTGTGATTATTTGCTCTTCTCTCCTGCATCAGGATTGTCTCTTTGATTCTTTTCTGGCCAAGTAATCCAGTTTCTCAGCACTGACCTACTTTTGGGAATACTGCAGTGCTATCATATTCCATAACCCTAGGGGAACAGAGGCGGTGAAAAGGTTGTGTAGTTGTGCTGCCATTTCAGTCAAAGGCCAAGACCAAACATCAACATCTCCATGGAGAAAAGAAATACTGTCTCTGGAGGGTTTCACTGTAAGGACTGGGGGGGGGGGGGAAACAGTATCCCTAAAACACACCATTTGTGTGTTGTTACCACAAAACTCTTCTAACATTTAAGAGGGGATATAAAATGTACATGTGTAAAATAATGTTCTGCCTCTTTTTCTGAGATGGTTCCCAAAACCACACTAATAGGATAATAAAATATGCCTTCCATAGTAGAAGTGGTATAAAATTTAGATTCTTAAACATTTCTAAAACATGAAAAAGTGATGCTTTCCTTGATATACACAGAACAGCTCTTTCAAATCTTTTAGCGAAGGAATAGTGGTTTATTCCTAATAGTTTGTCTATTTCTTCTTAAATAACAGTAGACCCTGCACTTCAGTGATATATTCAGATATCTATAATAAATTATAGTGATTTTTTTTCTCATCTTAGTTCTAGCTTTTTTCAATATGTGTTAATGGAGCTCATGTTTTTTTCTTCATATATTATTGTCCTGATTGGTAGTTGCACTGGAGTTCCTTGCAGCTGGGTGCAACCTCCGTTGCAGGATTGGTGTCTGCATATGTGTGGGCATTGGAACCTTTCTTAAATGACTTTCAAGGGCGTGACCAAAATTGGTTAGTGAATGGAGGTAATTTTCCAATGAAGATGGAGCAAAATTGTCCTCAATGGGCCTTATTTTACAAGACCTTGGTTGGCCCTTAGGCATTACCATAAAAATAAACATGTTACTAAATTCAATGGAAGTAGATTTGGAGTCACTTGCACTTGTTTCATGTTGCCATAACCCCACTGGCTGCATTGTAGTAACTCCTCCTGACTTACTCTGGTGTAAGTGAGAGGAGAATCAGGCCCAATGTGTTTGGGGATGCTTGGGAACAGTCTCTTTAAAGAACAAGGCTACCTAATAATAATAATACCAAGCACTTTCATAGCACTTTTCATCTGTAGAACTCAAAGTGCTTTAAAAGGTCAGTATCAATTTCCCTGTTTTACAGATGGGAAAACTGAATCATAAAAGCTCTTGTACAGATTTCACTGTAAATTGCCCACTTCCATTCTTTCTTTGCCTTAGATTTGCTAAAAGTCAGGCTGTGATACAAGGCCTTTCTTCTCTCTCTAGTCCACAAGACAATGGGGATGGCTGGGTCTCAGGGAGAAAGGGATTCTTGGTGAGGATTTTGTTAGAGGATTTTAATATTGTTTTTGTTATATGTATGTTATTAGCCAAGTATTATGATCTGGGAGTACGTGACAGTAAGTTAGACACCTGCTTAAATAGCACGCTGAATTAAAGCCTTTAAAAGTATATTTTAAGGCAGTGCCAAGAACACCTAGATTTTGGACTATTATTGTAGAGTAGCATGAACTGAAATAAATACATAAATAAAACCCTGTGACATGGTCAGGCAAATCAGGCAATAGAAAACTGCACCAGCTTAGCTATTATGTGTGCTATTTAAAAATAAAATAAAATGGCCAGTGTATCTGCATGTTCCATTATAAAGAATTCTCCAAATAAGAGCTGCTCTTTTATTTCTCTTCATAAAATAAAATTTCCAGCCACAGAGTTCTATGTAAATGGATGGTCTAGGAGAAAAGTCAGATTTGTCTATGTATATTTATGGCTTCCATTATCAGAGTCATCTGAGCACTTCCCAATCATTAATTTATTTATCATTGCAAAACCCGTGTGAGTTATGGACCTGCTGCTATCTCGATTTAACAGATCGAGAACTGAGGCACAGAGAAACTGAATGACTTGTTTAAGATCACATGGGAAGTCTGTGGCACAGTTGGGAGCTGAATGCAGTGTCCTGAGCAGAGCTGTGTGATAACTGATTTGTTCAGTTTGGTGGTCAAACAAAATGTTTCATTCAGCCCAAAATGAAATGGTTAATTGCATGTTTGAGGTTTATTAATTTAAAAAAAAAAAGTTTAATAAAATCAAAGCAAAATTCTAAATGAAAGGTTGTCTTGAATTAAAAAGTAGAAACATTTTGTTTTGAAAATGACATTTGACTTTTTGGACTGAAATAGTTTCACACCAATTAATGAAATGATTCAAATCCACTGAAACTGCATTCAATGATGAAAAATGTTTCAAGTGAAAAATTTTACCCCCCTCTATTTTGCAGTTATATCTAGTACCCTTGCCACAAAACCACTGTCTTTCCTGATCTCACTTACAGTGCAGGACATCTGGAACACTTCCATTGACTTTAATTTAAAAAAAATACAGATATTTTAGTTAATGAATTAACAGAATTTCAGAAAACACTGAACAATATTTTGAGAAAGGTAGAGGAAAGAGATGGCTTCACTGATTTAAGGGAAAAAAGGCTGTTTTTGAGTCAATCTTAAATGACAAGTTTCAGCATGTTATAATTTTAAATTGTTAATAAAACCACCCCCCTCCATTTAAAGAGTGGGTGATTCCGTGTAATGGAGTTGTATATGCTCCAATTCTGCAACAGGTTCACTCAGGTCAGACCACTGCATCTATGCTGGAGCTCTACTGACTTCAGTGTAGCTCTGAGGTCTATCAGCGTGAAGTCAGTTGCAATATGGGGAGCTAGTTTATCATCTCATCCTTAATATCTGATAGATGCTGAATGTCAGTATAGCCATTGGTGTGAAAGAGTTTGGGCCTCCGACATATATAAAGAGGGCTTGTCTAGCAATTCGTTCTAGCTATTAGCTGGACACATAAAGAAGCTAGGAAAGTTGGAACATAACAAAATGCCTTAATAGCACCCCAACGTTGGGGGAGGGGTTACTTTTGATTAGAAAACATGTTTGAAGAGGTAGAATACAACAGTTATGGTAAAATCATAATTAAAAGGAAGATAAAATGTCCCCTGGGACAGGAGAAGAACACCAGTAAAATTCACAATGAATGGAAAACTGATTTAAAAGTCTATAAGAATAAACTGCAGATTCCTACCTATAGGAGAAATCTGGAAGATCAACAGATGGAAACAGGATCTTTATGGGATTTTTTAGGAATTTTGACTCAAGACTTGGGCCAAAGTTATTGCTGGTTTTTGTTTTTAAATATGACCTAACATCTCCAAAATCTCATGACTCCAAAATCTGTAGGCATGTTAATAAATTGACTGATTTTTAAAAGTCCACTTGGCAGCCAGCAGGTCCTATTGACTCCAAACCCCTATGCTTCAGGACCTGTACTGTGTAGGAGATTAAGAACCACCACCCTGAATGGGCAGATTATTGACCACCTCAAGTTCCTTGCACTTTTCTCTGAAGCCTGTGGTACTTCACTGTTGGAGGGATGATACTGGATTAGATGGAATGTGAGTCTGGGCTGGTATAACGAGTCCTATGTTCCTAATTTTGCAAGAAGAATTAGCAATTACAGCTAAATGATTTAGCAAAACCTTGACATCCCATTAGAAAACAAGTTTTGATAAGGCAGCAACCCTGACTAGCTTCTCACATTTTTCTGTTCCACTTTGCCTAAATAAAACTGAGGCAAAGCCTTGACACTTGAGGGGACAGTGGGAGTGGATTTATAATTTGTCAGTGAGTAGGGACAATTCCTGAAAAGACACTAATTATTCAATAAGAGAAAGCTCTTGCAAATGTTGCTTTATGATTGATGAATTGTCATTCTTTCTTAGCAATCTGAGAGCAGAAGTTGATTCGCCTGTTTCTAAAGTTCAGTCTTTGGGAAGGATAATTCCTTGCAGCAAAGGAATCCCTTTTCTTGCCATGTGTAGAAATTAACTTCCCAGGATAGTAATAAAGGTATGGCATACAGGAGTGCTGGTAAGAACCTGATCTTTATTTCTTGGCCCCACTGACATGTGAATTCAGGGTCACAGAAGGCCAGTATCCAATGACTCCCTGGCTGCTTCTATATGGATGATATGTTAAGAATGATAGTACTGAATGAAACTGACTTGTATAGGAAAGATTGGTATAAGCAATTCTATCCTGTACATCAATTTTGTCTGCATGTTCTGGAATTCTTGGAGGTGAGGAAATAGTTATGAGAACTATGGACCCCTGCATGAGATTAGAACATCTGTTCCATTGCTTTGTTGCCTGGGATACTAACGGAATACAGATTTTTTTTTAATCCAGTTTGTTTTTTAAATATGACTGTGATCGGTGTCGGTCCGCCTACCCACTAGGGGGCGGTGGGGAGCTACGTCGTCACGGGCTGGCCGGGGTTACGCCTCCGCCAGCGGGGAATTAGCAGCGGAAAGGCTGCCAGCCAGAGTCTGTAGCGCGCCCCTCAGGCAGGGGAGCACCGGCAAAGGTCAGTAGCGCGCCCCTCAGGCAGGGGAGCGCCGGCAAAGGTCAGTAGCGCGCCCCTCCGGCAGGGGAG
>NW_020664439.1:11917128-11918179 GCF_002925995.2 Terrapene triunguis
GCGCCGGCAAAGGTCAGTAGCGCGCCCCTCCGGCAGGGGAGCGCCGGTAATGGTCAGTTGCGCGCCCCTCAGGCAGGGGAGTGCCGGCAAAGGTCAGTAGCGCGCCCCTCAGGCAGGGGAGCGCCGGTAAAGGTCAGTTGCGCTCCCCTCAAGCAGGGGAGTGCTGGCAAAGGTCCCGGCGTGGCTCGGCCGGGTAGGGGAACGCAGGCCCACCCTACACCACTGCGTTACAGCCCAGGGCCCTGACGGTGGCAGGACGAGGGTCCCGCCACTGGATCAGCGGGGTCCCTCCGTGATACAGACTCACCACTGTGCAGCTTTGTCCCTGGGCTACTTCCTACCCGATCGCTCGTCCGGATCCCTCTGATCCCGTCAGTGCGTCGGGGTAGTCCGCTCTTGGCAGCTCCAGCTCCTCCTCAGGCTCAGGCTCCTCCAGCTCCCCCCAGTCCTTGGCTGCTGGCAGCTCCAGCTCCCACTCCGGCTCCTCCAGTTCCCCTGGGTACTCGGCAGCGGGCAGTCCTGGCAGCCCCAGTCCGTCCTCCCGGTGCGGTTTCCACTGGTCCAGGGCCTCCCCTGGCGCGGCAGCAGGATCTGAAGGGAGCAGCCCGCGGTCTGCGTCTGCCTCCCTCCTTGGTGCCGCTCTGACTGAGCTAAGGGCCCCGCCCTTTATACTTCCTGTTCCACCCCTCCCCTTCCGGGGGGTGGAGCTAGCTTGGGCTGGCCCTGCCCACTCCAGCTGAGAGAAAGGCCCTTTTACCTCCGGTTCGGAGGGCAGCCACCCTGGCTCCCTACAATGACCTAACATCAGGCTTCTAAATCTGTAGGTATCTTAATAAGTGGGCTGATTTTTAAAAGTCCACTTGGTGGTGAACAGGTATTTGAAAGTGTATTTCCCTTCCGACCAGGGCCGGCTCCAGGCACCAGCCTGGCAAGCAGGTGCTTGGGGCGGCCACTCCGGAGAGGGGCGGCAGGTCCAGCTATTCGGCGGCAATTCGGCGGACGGTCCCTCACTCCCACTCGGAGCGAAGGACCTTCTGCCGAATTGCCGCCG
>NW_020664439.1:11918579-11948775 GCF_002925995.2 Terrapene triunguis
TTTTTTTTTTTGGCTGCTTGGGGCAGCCAAAACCCTGGAGCCGGCCCTGCTTCCTACAAACCTTTGTTCCTACCAGCCATTCACTACCAGACTTTCTCCTTAAAACATGTTTTGCAATTAGGCTTTATTTCTTTCTGGACAAAATTTCCAAATATTTAGGGCCAAGTTGGTCATCAACTCTGAAGTAGTTCTCATTGTTCGGTCAAGTGAGATACTACAGTGCCATTATCTAGAAGTAACTGCATGTGTGACCTGAAGAATGTGATAAATCAGGCTTGTTTATGCTCAGTGGAATGGACTTTTGACAAGTCCATGAACTCTTTGGATTGCTGATGAGGAAAGAAAGCACAACAGGCTGCCTTTGAGACATCTGTCTCCAGAACCTGGATAGGTTAAGAGGTGAGTCTAGAAGAGCAGTATGTTAATCAGAGGAGATTTCACTGCTACTACCGAAGGCTAGACCAAACCATCTGTGACAGATGAAGGCTGAATTTTCAACTGGTTTTGCCATTAATAAGCAATTTTCTATTCTTCTGCCATACAGAGGGATCATAGGAAAATTAGGAACCAGAGACCTAAGTAGAATTGAAAATGCTTTTCGGTGACAGATGGAGCAGATATTACCTCTTAGGACATACTTATTTAATTTCTTCTGAGTTTAAAATGTAGTCATTTTACTGAAGATAATAGGGCAGTTTTCACCACAGTATAAATGTTCCATGTGTAAAATAAGAGCACATTCAATTAATAGCGTGAGCGTTATGCCCCAAATACACACAGTTGCCTTTTAAACAAGTTGGCTAATTAAAAAGCAGGATATACACAGCTGACAATTATAAAACAGTCCTCTGTGGCTCCTCCATCTCATTTCTACACCGGACAGCTCTCCACGCTCCCATCTCTCTGTAGATCACTGTAAATAGTGCCAATTAATATCCAGATAGTGTCTGTTACAGCTGAAATTTACTCATTATAACCAAGGTAATGTGTTTACTATATTGGGCAATAGCACCCTCAGCCGCAAGCTGCACTTCAACATAAATAATTGTGTTTGTGTCTTCCGAGTCACCAGTCACTTTCAGCCACTAGCTCAAAAACAAAAACAAAACAAAACAAAACAAAAAGATGAAGCAAGCAAGAAAGGAGGAGGGTGGGAAGTAGTTAAATCTAGGGGCCTTTACCATCTTCAGTCCCCAACTGAAACCTCTAAAAGTTTCACTGGAATGTATCTTTTATTGACCTTAACTTATGTGCATTGTAATTTTTCTGATTTTTTTTTTATAGGACCAGGAGATGTTTTCTCTTGTCTTATATTTAGATTTTAAGTTCTTTGGGCCAGTCACTATTTCTTTATGTGTTTGTACATCGCCTTGCACAATGGGGCCCTGATCCCTTAGGAACTACTGTAATACAAGTAATAACAATGGGAATTCTGCCTGGCAATAATATATATGGGTCTTAATTAAACCTTTCTATCAGTGAGGGAAAACTGGTTCTGGAGCTGCTAAACATTATTTTGACTGCTCTAGGATTAAATCATGGCTTTGTTAATTTAAGCCATTCTGTTAGAAAAGAGATAGCATATAAACTGCAAAGTTTGTGAGCTACAGGAAATCTGGGTACTTCTCCATCAATTGTGGAACATACTGTATTTTAAATGTCTTTAATGTGAGTACAAACGGCACATGATCTGATTTATGTGATCTTTTGTGTCTCTCTTCACTCTGTCCTCCTAAGAAATAATGGTAGCAGAATATTATATTATGCTGATTAACCTCTTCCATTGTTACTTGTCCAGAAAAATCTACTAAGTATTTGCCTGTCATGGAGTTTAGAGACCCCATTCTACCACAGCCACTAAGGGATTAACCGCTGTGGCTAATTGCTGGGCCAGCAATAGCTGGAGGGCAAGAAGGCTGTACATTAGAGGAGAGGGGTGGCTTCTAGACAGACTGAGGATATAGCTACACAGCAGCTGGGAGGAGTAATTCCCAGCTCGGGTAGACATTCATACACTAGCTTTGCTCAAGCTAGCAGTTAAAAATAGTAGTGTGCCCTCAGTAGCTCAGGCTAGCTGCCTGAGTACAATCCCACCTGACCTCCTGGGTACACACTTGGGCAGCTAGCCTGAGCTGCCACCCCTGTCACCACAGCTACACATAGGCACTAGGTTGAGTTAGTTCATGTACATCCACCCAAGGTGGAAATTACACCTCCCAGTTGCAGTGTAGACATACCCTGAGGGACTACTGAGAAGTGGTCCATTCAGCAACAGACTGTCGGGAAGCTGCCCAGGAATTCTGACTTCCAGAGAAGAAGAATCAGAAAACATGGCTCTGGGAAAAGCCTACAAGAGAGGTGAGGTAAGAAGCAGCAAGGGATTGTGAGAAACTTGTCCCAGCTGCTTAATGCCAGGATCCTGGACTGGCTCCAGAGGAGAGGGTAGCCAGAGGGGTTCCCCTGTCATCCCCAGCAAAGGTAAGCCTTTTAGAGCACAGGGGTTAGGATTTCAGGGATCTGGGATTATCAACCCCTAACTAAAATCACTGGAGTCCTGGTCTATCAGACTCTTTTTTGTCCCAGAAGGGGAGAGACTATAAATGCCCTGGCTGGCGTTTGAGGAAGTTGCTGCAACACTACAGACAGGCATGAGAGGGCACTGACTGGCAAAGCTATCCACTGACATTGCCACCTGAAAAGTATTAGAGTAATAAATATATAGAAACTGCCAGACTGGATCAAACCTGAGGTCCATCTAGTCTAGTATCCTGGCTCTGAGAGTGATCAGGGCCAGATGCTTCAGAGGAAAGGGCTAGAAACCTTGCATTAGGCAGACATAATCTGTCTCTCACACTAGATCTCCCCTTAATCCCTAGAGTTAGAGATAGTTTAAACTTCATGATCAGGGCTTAAACCAGTCTAAAAAGCAGTCCCACCTTGTGCTAGTTACTGAATGGGAGCATAGGGAAAGAGGGCACAGGAAGTCTTCCTCTTTTCATGAATTCCTCCATGCATGGTCATAGTCTCTGTGCGCCATTAAATGCTCCATTAAATCCCAGCACCTATAGAGAAGCTGGGCAAAGGTTGAGATGAGGTTTGACCATGGTTCTGTCCTCCTCTGCACTGCCAAGTGGAGTTGGTAGGGTGCAGAGAGAGGTACATGTAGAAGACAAGTACCTCCTGTGTGCCCTGAAGCTGTAGTGCAGTGACTGTGCCTCAGGCGATGCATTTCCAGCTGCCCACAACATGGGCCAAGTCAAGGCTGTCCGGCTGCTAGTTAGGGGGGTTAGTTGCAAAAATAATCACCACCACCATTTTTCTTAATTGTTATTACTAAATCTGAAATTCACTTGGTGCCCTCGAGTAATGAACAGAATATCTGACGCCATATTACCTACCCGCTGTTTTTCCTCTTATAGCCACTTCATTTGGACAAGTAATGGCATCGGTACACTGTTTTGTTTACACAAAGGCTCTATATACACTACAGAAATAGCCATGATTAAACACTGGACTATGGCCCAGTCATGTTGTGACATGTTTTCTTTTTGCTTGTGGGAATAAAAAAGAACAATGTTATGGCCCCAGATTTTCTGATCTGGGTGAGTTGTGCTGGAGTGGAGCAAAGCAGTTGTAGTGGGGCAGTGGATTTGGATTTATAACGTAGAAAACCACATAATTAAGAAAATATATTTTAGCCTAGGTATTTATGAGGATTAAAGGAATGTCCTCTGACATTGTCATAATATGTGTTGGAGGGATTCTGGCCATACCGATAATACAGATGGGCAACAACCATATTTCATAATTGTTTACACATAGTTATTTTTGTGTAGTTTAGTTGGAGGGGAGTGTAAAACAAATGTTGACCACCCCACACGACACTGATAAGAAAAGATAACATCGGAGGGCTATTTAAATATTCACAGGGTATTAGCACTAAATTACTGTCTTTCGCACGTGTGTCTCTGTGCTGTGATACATTAAGAAAATTTACAATGTTCAGTGATTTGCACTTTCTACCATGTAGTAGGGTAGTTTATTTTACTGAGCTTTAATACAAAGCATGTAGGAACACCTGCTGGCTTTTTGCTTTTCCTATAGCGTCTGTTTTGTGAGGATGTTTTTTTTAATCTAGGTGTGTTTCATTTTGATCTGAATGTATTAAAATAAAATATTATAACACAAGGCACACAAGGAAAGAAAGATTGCACCTGGAATCTGTAGAAATATTTTACCCATAGTTTGAAAGTAATCAGGTACCCCGACCTTCTAGAATACGATGGATCTCATGCTCAATACATTAAAGCTTCAATAGCCTTTTGCTGATGCCATTCATTTCAACCAGAGAAGGAGGAAAGAGGAGAGAGTTTGATGGTTCATTGCTGGTGTATGTGCAGGGAAAGGATCAAGCTGTCCCTTTTTTGTCTCACTAAGTTCCTGAAATTGGTGTTAATTACTAGAGTCTCAAAATGGTGTTGGCATTTGAAATATGAAACTGAATTTATACCAGTGATTAGGGTCAATTTATCTTCCAACCCAAGGTGGATTTGTGGTAGGAAGAGAGGGTGAGGAAATGAAATTAGTTTTCTTCCTGACATTGAAACATAAAGGCTTTATTATGCTGAATTTCTCTGGGCTTTGCATCTTAGATTTGTCTAGGTTAAACCAAAGATAAACAAAACAAAACAAAAAAATAGCATAGCACAATGTGCAGCAGAGTTCTCACGTTTGGGGCCAGATTGTGGGTAGAGAACTCATGTAACTTCCCATTTCATGCCCCCATTCACTAAAAGGGTTAGTGACAGATTCTTGTCCATCGATATAATTGTTTACTAAATCCAATGATTGGACCAATCACTTAACATCTGTGTAACACCAATGGCAGCTAAGGGATTCTATAGGTACTTCTATGGACCTAATCTGGATACAATGTCTTTGCCCTGGTGTACGTGAAAGCAAAATTTTCCCGGCAGAATCATTATTGCTGGAGATAATCATAGAATCATAGACATGTAGGGCTGGAAGGCGCCCTGAAAAGTCCTGGCGTCCCCTCATAGCCAAGTAAATCTAGACCATCCCTGACAAATGTTTGGCCATCCTGTTCTTAAAAACCCCAGTGATGGAGAAGAAACAGGAAGTAAAAATCCCAGTTTGACTTTCAGATTCCAGGTGAGATTTTCAGGACTGGCAGTTAGGGGAAAAAACACAAAAATACTTGTAAGCTGAATAAATTTGATCTGGAAGTCATAGAAAGACAATAAACATGGCACCCCACAATGTCACTTTTACTTTTAAGATAAAGCTTCACTTTAAGGTTCCTCACAACAGCTTGCATTTGCACTTTTTCTTCTACTCTTGTTTTCCTTGTAACTGTATACCTTATTATTGGTTTATGTTGTAAAATTAATATCAGAATATATACAGCATGTGCAATGTGGCTGAGTTGCTATGGAACTTTAAATTTTGAATTTCCTGTCTCGTGTGCTTGAGTGCTCAACTTCTGTTTTTTTTAATTTGCTGTATAAAATTTAATATGCTGTATAAAATATACTTTCCACATTTATTCTGAATTGTTTATTTGAATTTAGAAATTTAAGGTTGCAATTTAAAACACTGTGCCTGTTGTGGAGTAGGGGAGGAGGAATGATGGGATTACTGTACTTTTCCAATACTCAGATTACATCTCTTTACGTTCTATTCAAGGTTTTGGACTGTAAACAAGTCATCAGTCTTTATCAAGGACCATGATCTGAAGAGCCGATGCTTTGCCACTTTAGACAAACACACATTTTCAAAGAGAAAACTTTATAAGTTACCTAAGTGACTCTGGGTTTGTCTACACTGGACTGCAGTGCGGACTACTTAAGTGTGAATTGCAGAGCACAACAAAGAGTTGGGATCTAACTGCCCCATGTGGACACTGCCAGCATGAATTTAACATAGTCCTCTTTCACACTGGACTACATTAATGCAAACTAGGTACCATTTAGTTTATGCGAGCAGCATCCAAATGGAACAGTTAGAGAGAAACACTTTGGTGCTCTCTGCAATTCAGACTGCATTGTCAGCACTGCAGCACGATGTAGATATAGCCTCGGGAGCCTAAACTCTATATTCAAGTGATTTAGGTGCTTGGGAGCTGAAGTTTCATGGGACTTATGCCCAGAGCCACCAAGGAGCCTGATTTTTAAAGGTATTTAGACACCTAAAGATGCACCTAGGCAGCTAGTGGAATTTTCTAGGGGACATAGTGGGTCAATCAAAAACACTCCAATGAGAGTTAGGTTCTTTTGAAAATCCCACTATGTGTCTATCTGCATTTTTAGCTGAGTAAATACCTTTAAAACTCTAGGCCCTGAGTGCCTTCAACTTGCATTCCCTTGAGATGATTTCAGTAGGTGTTAAGGGTGCTCAGCATCTGGTATAACTGTCCATTTGGAAGCTGTTGCAAATCCATTGACACTGCTGGGGTTGCTCTTGATTTACACCTACATGAGAGTAAAAGCAGGCCCTTTGTCTGTTGGCCAAGCACTTAGCAGAATTGTGGATTGCTCCCATCCCTATATGTACATACCTGAGTAGCCACTACAGGTGTATAAATAAGTACCTGTGTTTAAATGTATTCCATGTATATTCAATAATGTTAGTACATATAGAGTTTTATGAAAAACTCTCAAATTCAGGGGATTTCCTCTATGAGGGGAAAGAAGTTTTCTTCTTGATTTTTATCTACAAAACAAGAGAAAAACGTAACAGCTGCATGCTATGTTAAAAGGGAGCATAGACATACATTAAATCCCTTATGTCTTTTTAATGATGCAATTGTGAATTATATTCTTGTTGCATTTGTAATTAGAAGGCGGAACAGATGGTAAAGACTAGTTGTAAAGCGTTTTGTCTATTAAAATAATCCACACTGCCAAGCTGATTGTTGGCTATAACAGGGTTTTTTAGTCATTGAAATACTCAGATACTATGCTGATGTCTAATTGATTATTACAGCTCATTACAGATGAGCACATTTATTTTAAATGTGCAATATATATACACATTTGTTATGTGCTATATATGCTTTTCACAATCATTAGGGAAAATGAAGCTTTAGTCCATCAAAATCTGTTTACATGGGTAGGCAGGACTTGCTTTTTTCCCCCCATGTGTGCAAAAGTTAAATGTGCTAATGTTAATGTGAACAATAATTGACCAATTGGGATGTTGCTACATCACACAAATGAGAACAACTTTGTTTAAATCAGTGGTTCCCAATCTAGGGGCGTAGCTTGTTCAGGGAAAGCCCGTGGTGGGCCAGGCCAGTTTGTTTACCTGCCACGTCCGCAGGTTCAGCCGATCGCAGCTCCCAGTGGCCGCGGTTCGCCGTTCTCGGCCAATGGGAGCTGCAGGAAGCGGTGGCCAGCACATCCCTCAGCCCGCACCGCTTCCTGCAGCTCCCATTGGTCGAGAACGGCGAACCTGAACAAGCGGCACCCCTAGTTTGGGAACCACTGGTTTAAATGATTCTAATGATGGTTGTTTCCTTTCTTTTGGGTCAAACAAGTTTGATTTGGTGTCTCTAAGGCTTGGTCTACACTTACCCCCCAATTCGAACTAAGGTACGCAACTTCAGCTACGTGAATAACGTAGCTGAAGTCGACGTACCTTAGTTCAAACTTACCTCGGTCCACACGCGGCAGGCAGGCTCCCCCGTCGACGCCGTGGTACTCCTCTCGTCTAGCTGGAGTACCGCAGTCGACGGCGATCACTTCCTGGTTCGACTTATCGCGTCCAGACAAGACGCAATAAGTCGAACCCAGAACTTCGATTCCCAGCCGTCGAACTAGCGGCTGAGTGTAGACATACCCTTAGTACACCTCCCCCTGCTTATCACAAAGTCTGGGAATAAATATAGTGGAAACATTTCTTTACACTGGCCCCAGCTATGTCATCCTGCTCTCTAATACACAGCGAACATTTGACTTTGACATTCTTCTGTGTTCTGCCTGTTGTTCAGTAACCTTAGACATTGTCAGGGCTCACCATGGTGTCAGATGCCCTCACTACTGTTTATGCTGAACTAAAAGCAGTACCAGTTTAAAACCCAGACAAAACTTGCACCTACAGCTGTCTGCCAAAGATGGGCCCAGGACAGCCTTCTCGCCTATCAGTTGGTGACAACTTGTTCTCCCCCCCGCCCCCTTCATATTTATAACATCCCTACTCCCTGTATGCTTTCTGCTTGTCTTAAATTGCCTGAAGCTTGCAAACTGCTCCCTTTACCTACTTTTGTAGATCTGTGATACTTTGACTTACCCTCCCCACAAGCAGACACAGAGAGAATATTAAGGAGATGGAGCTGAAAGCACAATTGTTACAATAGGGATGCAGGAAGCCACGTATATAATTCCTTGTCCATCACTGGAGTTAGATGGAACCCCATGCTCTGGCTTCAGGACAGGTTGTGGGAATAGGCTGTAGGGCCATATGTGGCTGCATATGCATAATACCACTGTTGCTCACTGCACAGAAAGTATAGTAGCTAATTTTCCATGATGCCACCAGTGCACTCTGCTTACCAGGGGGAGGCAAGATCAAACCCATTAGCTCTGGAGCAGGAGATCAGAACACAGTTCCTACTTTTTTTAAAAAAACTCAGATTGACAGACAAATGACTAAATATATTTCTTTAGTGATCCAACATTTCTTCTTAATGAGGCAAGTTGTCATTGACTCTGCTTGTTGTCTATAAATTCTGACTGACTCAATCTTCGTAATGTCAGACTGGTCAAAGACATCAGTAAATTGCATGAATAAAACATAATACTTGGTAATTGTCCTTAGCTGGTAACATACAGTAATTCAATTTATTCAATAGCCTTTGTCCAAAATAGTGTTGCCTGAATTGCCTATTACTCTTTCTTTCCTAACAGGAATAATGAAACCTCCATGAACAGTTTATCTATTTCAATTTTTTAAGACCCATAACAGGGAAAGTTAACAAGGGGTTATGAAGTGTTGCAACCAAAGGCATGCTCAGTATGAGTAAAACCGGTGAGCATTGTACTGTAGGTATGTGCATAACTGGACCGTGAGCCTTTTGACAGATCAATGCTGTTACTTCTCCTTCTTCTCTGAGAGATGCAATATCTTTAAGTTCATTGCAAGTATTGTAGAGAACTGGAACCATGGTAGGTGCTTTACCTCTGCTCTCCCAACAGCTGAAACTTTGCCCTGATAACTTATGGTTTATCACAATGTGGTAATCATTCCAGAAAGGAAACTATATACCCCCTATACTCGAGTCTAGGACCATTCCTGAAGTAAATGATCTAGTGGATTGAGGCTGAGACCCAGTAACTTCTGACTCATAAGCCTGGTTCTGTCACTGACTCATTGAGTCAGATTCTCTGCCCTATTAGGGACCCTTTCTGCTGCTGGAGTGGCGCAAAGTGACCTTAAATCAGCCCTAAATGGTCAGGCCTCTGGGGGAAGGAAAGGAAAGAACTGGAGTGCTCTTATGGGATTGTTCCAGCCTTGTGGCTGCTCTAAGTTGTGCCAAGAGCTACCTTTGCCTTGTGTGCTGCTGAGGATTCAACCCACAGTGTGTCCTTGCGTAAGTCACTATTAACTGCCATGTGTTTTTCCTCAGCTATTAAAAAAAAGGCAGGGGGGCTTACTGTCTGTTACATACTTGACATAGCTAGGGCTGTTGAGAGATTAATTAACCAATATTTGGATGGCACTCTGACCACACAAATCACACTCTAAATGTTAGAAAATCCACAGTCTCTGTTACCCTCACACAGTAAATTACAATCCCATATCCAGATATTTCAAATTACTTCTGCCATGTAAAGCAGTCATGCAACACAAATCAGATTGTCCTTGTATTTATGCTGCACTCTGTAGTCACATAATACTCACAGCACCTCTAACAAGCTACCTGTAGGACAATTTTTTTTAATATCAAGTATTCTAGAAAAAGAAATCATCATCCAAGATCCACTCACAACTGCTTATTGCTCCATTCACTAAACTCTGCACTTGAAATATACTTGGGTTTTACTCTACCCTATATAGTAGAATAATAGCTGCTTTCATTTTTTACCACCTATCTTTGGAGTTAGGTCCACAAGATCCATGTGGTCACAGTGTCCATGGCCCTTCCCTGCCTGTGTCCTGCACACTCCCATCACATTAATTCCCCTTTTTGTGGTGCCCCCCTTCACCAGTCCCCTTATTCCAATGTATGCTGTGGAGAGCTTAGCATAACCCTTGTGTGACATGGGTGAAGATCACCCACTATCCACTCACCTGTGCGTATATGTGGCTCAGTGGTACAAGTTTTCATGGGGCACACATTTTCTGCAATATCTTTGCATGTGTCACTAGTGAAGGAGAAAAATAAGTAGTTTGCCAAAAAAACAATTGGTACACTTCAAGTAAAAATTGCCTATACAGTCAATTGACTTCTGTTTATTTAGACCAAATCCATTCTGCTTCGTTTGATCACATTAAGTGGCTGATGTAGAAAACTGCTTTACTGACTGCCGGTGCCAGAGCACAAAGTGATAAATGAACTAGAACTGTCAGATACAAATAATTCTTAAATTCATCTTTCTTATAAAGTTAACACATTTATAACCAAAGACAGGTCTGAAGTTAAACCCCAGACCCAAACAGTCAGACTTTGGAGAAGTTTGGACCTGGATCCAAAGTTTGCAACCCTATATGTATTTAGAACATCAATATATGTCTTTCTTAACACTGTAATTAAATGAATTAAAGTGGAAAGGCTGTGACTTCAATGCATGTGCTATATGATGCCATTTTCCAGTTTTGGAAAACACCTATAGTGTTGGTGTTACAGCAGGGGTCTCAAACTCAAATGACCACGAGGGCCACATGAGGACTAGTACATTGGCCCGAGGGCCGCATCACTGACACCTCCCCCCCCCACCACTGCCCCCGGCCCCGCCCCTGCCCCCACTCCACCTCTTCCATGAGGCCCTGCCCCTGCCCCGTCTCTTCTCCACCTCCTCCCCTGAGCGTGCGGCTCCCTGCTCCTCCCCTGTCCCTCCTGGAAAGTGCTAAGTGCCACCAACAGTAATGTATCTCACTCAAAGGACAAAACACGCACTTAGTTAGATTTACTTCTGTTAAAGCCCCCCCCACTGCACTGGGCTGCACCACCACTCCACCCCTGCTCTGCCTCTTCCAGGGTGACAGGTTTGTAGAAATTTTGGTGGTGCCCAGAACCTGCCCCCCTCAAACTCCACCCCCATCTGCCTAAGGCTCTGGGAGGGAGTTTGGGTGGGTGGGGGTCTGGGGTGCAGGCTCTGGGAGGGAGTTTGGGTGCTGGGTGCAGGCTCTGGGCTGGGGCAGGGGGTGGGGGTGCACGCTCTGGGATGGAGTTTGGGGATAGGAGGGTGCAGGGGTGAGGGCTGTGGGGCTGGGGATGAGGGGTTTGGGGCATTGGAGAGGCTCGGGGCATTGGAGAGGCTCAGGACTAGGGCAGGGGAAGGGCAGCCTGCCCTGGCCCTAGTGAAGGGGGGCACTAGGACCCTGCAGCAGTAGGTGATGCTGGAAGCCGGCAGAGTGGAGCAGAGTCAGCATGAGCTGCAGGCTCCAGGGCGGTGAGGGGGCACTTGGGGGAGGTGCGTGGGGGCGGCAGGCGGGGCCAGGGGAGAGACCCATCCCCAAACATTGGGGAACAGTGAGCAGGGAGCTTAGCTGCCACATAAAATAACTGGGGAGGGGGGCGGAGGTAAGGGGAGTTTGGCGGCGACAGGAAGTAACTGGGGGGGGGGGGCGGGGGGAGCTTGGCGGGCTGCAGGGAAGAGCTCCGCAGGCCGCATGCGGCCCGTGGGCCGCGTGTTTGAGACCCCTGTGTTACAGGAAATCTATCAAGTTAAAAATCATACTTAAAAACCAAAATCCCTGTCTTTGTTTTAAAAATCACCTTAGATAAGATTTTAAAATCAATTTTGCTTTTGACTCTGTATTCTGGTTACTTACGTTTCCCATTTCAGCTTGGACAGTAAAAATAAACTAGTAATTTTTACATTTGATTATACTTTCTAGTGTATTTCATGTTCTGGATCTAATGCAATGTTTGGGGTTCAAACAGGGCTGAGGAATGTTTGTTTAAAAACTTGCCACTGGTATTTTTAAACAATTAAAAAATAAACCATCCTTATTTTTATAAATCTAAATTTGAGGCCAAATTTGACCTAATGGGGTACATCTACACTGCAGCTGGCAGTGAGTTTCCCAGCCCAGGTAGACAGACACTTGCTAGCGTGGTTCAAGATAGTTTGCTAAAAATAACAATGTAAATGTTCCCACTCAGGCTGGACCTCAGGCGGGCTTGAGAGCCCATGCGCCAGCCTGAGCCAGAATGTCCACATTGCTATATTTAGCATGCTAGTGTAACCCACACACCTCCTGGTTGTGGTGTTCTGTCCCATCTAGTGGCACCGTGACCACTTAGAGAGAGAGAAAATGAGTCTGCTCTACAGCCTTAGCCAACAGCCAGTTGGCTTTTAGCTCATGTGATAGAGGCTCATGCACTAAGTTCCAGAGGCCCCAGGTTTGATCCCGCCCACCGACGACTTGGGCGACTGGTATCTGTCGGTGTTACGCTAGCAAGAGCCCTGCTAGGGCTAGCTTGAGCCCTACTACCGTGAGTCTGTTAATCTGGGCTGGAAGATTTATTCCCAGCTGCAGTGTAGACTTACTCACAATATCTATTTAAATGCCTCTCTCTGAACCATATCTTATCGTTCATAAACCATTATGCAGCTGAGGAACAGAAGGATCTGCTCAATTTGTCTTCATTATTAAGCACATCAGCAATAGACTTAATGGACACCAGTGGACTCAGCAAAATCTTCATATATTATGTCCTCATCAGCATTCACTGATAACCTCACATTGTTCACAAGATTTATCTAGCGCTGGCTTACGTTTAAATCCCTTTCACTTACTTCTAAGGCGAAGGGTGGCTTTGTGGTTAAGATATAAGAATGGAGTCAGGATATCTGTGGCCCTGCCACAGACTCTGTTTGACCTTGAGCCAAGTCACTTAACATCTTTGCAACTCTTTTTGTTTATTTGCAGGTGAGAAGGGCTCCAGTCATGAGTCAAGGCCCCATTGTGCTAGATACTACGCAAATAACAGCTTGCAGCCTGAGGATAAGACAAAAGACAACAATGCAGACAGACAGGAAGAACACAAGGTAAAGAGGAAACAATATGGGTCAAAATTATAGGCCATGGTCTCAGCGCAACAGCTGTCTAACCAGGCATCACGGCAGAAGGGAGTTTTAAAGAGGGACTTGAAGGAGGACAAGCAAGTAGCTTTGCAATTATTTATGGGAATCTTCCTCCCATGAACCAGGGGCAACATGGGAGAAAGTGTACAGGTGTTTGAAAATTTAACACGTGGGTGCTGAAGGCTGGTATCACTGGCAGGTCAAGGTGGGAGTTAACATCTCAGTAGGATCTCAGTAATGATAGCTATCCGACCAGGACCTTACCTACACTGGTCTACAATTTTTGAGAAGTCGTCTGCTTCAGAGATAAAATGTGCTATTTATTATGTATTTTGATGTGCTGAATTCAAATATGACAATTAACACAACTGACTGGCTACTGTTTCTAAGATACTTAAGTTTTTACATTTTATGTCTATGTATATTGTGTAGATAGTAGAGTTTTAATCATAAATTGTAAACCTAGGTCTTTTCATGTGTTTATGGTTGCTTTACATGATAATATTTCACCTGTCCTGTTTATGTAACACTTTAAAAATCAGCAAAAGGGTAATATAAATAAAATTTATTATGAAACAAAAGGCAAAAAACTATTATGTACATAGTTTAGTCCTATTCAGTGTCTACTCGGCGCTTCTTGGCTTGTTTCTTGTATTCATTAAATGGAGCATCTCTTGTCACTGTCCAGCAATAGTCTGCAAGCATTGATGGGCTCCATTTGCCCTGATAGCGTTTCTCCATTGTTGCAATGTCCTGGTGAAATCGCTCGCCGTGCTCGTCGCTCACTGCTCCGCAGTTCGGTGGAAAAAAATCTAGATGAGAGTGCAAAAAATGTATCTTTAGTGACATGTTGCAACCAAGGCTTTTGTATGCCTTGAGGAGGTTTTCCACCAACAACCTGTAGTTGTCTGCCTTGTTGTTTCCGAGAAAATTTATTGCCACTAACTGGAAGGCTTTCCAGGCCGTCTTTTCCTTGCCACGCAGTGCATTGTCAAATGCATCATCTTGAAGAAATTCACGAATCTGAGGACCAACAAAGACACCTTCCTTTATCTTAGCTTCACTTAACCTTGGAAATTTTCCACGGAGGTACTTGAAAGCTGCTTGTGTTTTGTCAATGGCCTTGACAAAGTTCTTCATCAGACCCAGCTTGATGTGTAAGGGTGGTAACAAAATCTTCCTTGATTCAACAAGTGGTGGATGCTGAACACTTTTCCTCCCAGGCTCCAATGACTGTCGGAGGGGCCAATCTTTCTTGATGTAGTGGGAATCTCTTGCACGACTATCCCATTCACAGAGAAAACAGCAGTACTTTGTGTATCCAGTCTGCAGACCAAGCAAGAGAGCAACAACCTTCAAATCGCCACAAAGCTGCCACTGATGTTGGTCATAGTTTATGCACCTCAAAAGTTGTTTCATGTTGTCATAGGTTTCCTTCCTATGGACTGCATGACCAACTGGAATTGATGGCAAAACATTGCCATTATGCAGTAAAACAGCTTTCAGACTCGTCTTCGATGAATCAATGAACAGTCTCCACTCATCTGGATCGTGAACGATGTTGAGGGCTGCCATCACACCATTGATGTTGTTGCAGGCTACAAGAACACCTTCCATGAAGAAGAATGGGACAAGATCCTTTTGATGGTCACGGAACATGGAAACCCTAACATCACCTGCCAGGAGATTCCACCGCTGTAGTCTGGAGCCCAACAGCTCTGCCTTACTCTTGGGTAGTTCCAAATCCCTGACAAGGTCATTCAGTTCACCTTGTGTTATGAGGTGTGGTTCAGATGAGGAGGATGGGAGAAAATGTGGGTCCTGTGACATTGATGGTTCAGGACCAGAAGTTTCATCCTCTTCCTCGTCTGACTCAAGTGAGAATGATTCTGGTGCATCAGGAACCGGCAGTCCTTCTCCATGGGGTACTGGGCGTATAGCTGATGGAACGTTTGGATAATGCACAGTCGACTTTTTCTTCTTTGACACACCTTTCCCAACTGGAGGCACCATGCAGAAGTAACAATTGCTGGTATGATCTGTTGGCTCTCTCCAAATCATTGGCACTGCAAAAGGCATAGATTTCCTTTTCCTGTTCAACCACTGGCGAAGATTTGTTGCACAAGTGTTGCAGCATATGTGTGGGGCCCACCTCTTGTCCTGATCTCCAATTTTGCAGCCAAAATAAAGGTGATAGGCTTTCTTAACCATAGTGGTTATACTGCGCTTTTGTGATGCAAAAGTCACTTCACCACAAACATAGCAGAAGTTATCTGCACTGTTCACACAAGTACGAGGCATCTCTGCTCACTTTGGCTAAACAGAAATGTGTCCCTTTGCAAAATCAAACACTGACAAATAAGAGAGCACGACACTGTATGATTTCTAGAGCTGATATAGGGCAATTTGTTCAGCAGAGTGATGTAAGCTTCATTATGATTGCATCATCCATGACTTCTAGGAATAACATGATGCAATTCATATCATGTATGACACAATACCAGCTTCAGATTGCATCATTCATTGTTTTGCCTAAAAAGCAAGTACTGTCCAAACCCAGTCATAGATTTATTCATAGATCCAGTCAAAGATGTATTTTAGTCATTTCTGGTTTAAATTGAGATCCCTTGCCTTTATAACTCACTTATCCTCCACCATTCCCAAGTCAAGGCTCGTATATACTGACCCAATAGCATATCTTGAAAACTAGAGCCAATCAACAATTTTAAGCATCATTTTCGTTCTCAGTGACCCAGAATTAGTAAAGTTTGACTACATTTATTTCAGAAGCATTTTGGCTGTAGAGCAGTGTTATCTGCTCAGCATTTATATACATTTGATGAATTGTGTGTCTGTTCTGAAGCAAGAAACAATTGACTGTACTAGTCTGTAATTCTTTGCCAGTATATGCTTGTTAAACAATCTTCCTGGAGCCCTATTTTCCTCAAAAATCCTCTGGATTCATGTCTCCTCTTTCATACACATATTCTTCTTTTGCTTTTCTGACATCATTGTGTACTGGTGCAGGAAAACAAGCATGACATGGGTTTACTTTTCAGGCTACATGCCAATTTCAATTCTTAATGGATTTCCTGAACAAATTGCTCACTTTTAACAGTTGAAGGTGATCAAAATAAGTGTCAAAAACAGACTAGAAATGGTGCAAGTGATGTTGTGCTATTTCAAAAAAATGAGAGGATCACGTGACTCAGTGATCAAATTAAATGAACAAAACATTTCATAGGTTGTAAAAAAAAGTTAGCAAAATGATAGTTGTGCTGTATATCCACACAGGGTGGGATTTTCAAAGGGGCCTAAAGGAATTTGATCCTCAACTCCCATTGACTTTCAAAGGAATGTGGGTGCCTAACTTCCTTAGGGTACGTCTTCACTTACATCCGGGTCCGGATGTAAGCAATCAGTTTTCTGAGTTCGATTTATCGCGTCTGGTTAAGACGTGATAAATCGATCCCGGATCGATCCCGGAAGTGCCCCGGATCGATCCCGGAAGTGCTCGCCGTCGACGCTGGTACTCCAGCTCGGCGAGCGGAGTACGCAGCATCGACGGGGGAGCCTTCCTGCCGCGTCTGGACCTCGGTAACTTCGGACTAAGGTACTTCGAATTCAGCTATGTTATTAACGTAGCTGAATTTGCGTACCTTAGTCCGAAGTGGGGGGGGTTAGTGTAGACCAGGCCTTAGACTGCATTGAAAATTCTCATCCTCAGAGCCTGAGACTCCTCTCACTTACAGTAGGGTAAATTAGCAACTCCATTGAAGTCAATTATTATGTAATCTGACAAGTTAAACAGGACACAGAACTAATGTGATACTCCCTCTAGAATTCCTAAATCCAAAGTATGTATGGCAAATTGTAACCTAACTGCCCCATAGGGACTGGTGATGCAAACTAATTTGAAAGAGGACTATGTAACATGAACTAGGTACTTTTTAGTTCATGCCAGCAGTATCCATACATGGCAGTTAGAGTGCAACATTTTGGTGCGTGCTACATCCCTGTAATCTGTATTGCAGTGCCGTGGAGACAAGCCCTAAATGTTCAGTGCTTTGAAGTGCAGCACCCCTATGCATCTTACTAGAACATCAGGTTCAGTGCTGAGTTGGAGGGAATCATGTCATCCAGTAAACCACCTGCAGCATTGTCAGTTTTCTTTAGAGTAATCCCTTTCAATTGTTGATCACACCTTGCCCTAATTCATGTGAGAGACCTGCATCAGTCCTGGAAAATTACACCAAAAGCCAAATCAAACAAAATTCCACTGTTGATTAGATGAGAGATAGTGAATATATAAATATTCTGAGACCTCTATATCAGGAAAGGTAAAATGGATTATGCAGAAATCTGTTCCCTTGAGAACCATCTGTAATGAACTGAACCTGAATAGTATGGGTTTGATTAAACAAATGTAGGTGCTCCTCCATGGAAAAAGTCTGACATACCACTGTGCCATATGAAATGACTGTCCAAGAAGATCCCTGAACCACTGCAGCTCATCTGTGCATGAAAAACTAGGGATGTCTACTTCCTGTCGCTGGCCCAAGGGAGACTATGTTCCGAAAATTATTTCTGTCTTGTCCAGTGGCTTAGATAAGTGGCTTGCAAAAATGAACACTGTCCTCTTAAACCAGACCCAGAGGGTGGTCAAGGTGAAAAGAACAGGTTTGGTTCTCTAAGGTTGCTGATCTTTGTAGTGAGCAGTAGCACTCAGACCCAAGCTTCTCCGTCCACCATAAATAGACATATAGCTCAAAGTAAAAAACATCCAAACATCCAATTAGGCTATCAACTAAAACTGCAGCTATCCCTAAATGAAACTGCTGTATATTGCCAGTTACTACTGGAAAGCAACAAGCTACAGCAAATACTCACCTTACCTCTCAGAGGTTCTGCTGCAAGAATCAAATAACTATTCTTCCGCAGCTGCAAATGTACCAAACTATTCCAATGAAGGCAGGCAGTCTCTCTCTTTCTCACACACACTCACATAAACACACACACAAATAAGATACAGTCTCTCCTGTGCGTCTCAAACTAGTTTGCCAGAATTCCTGAAATAATGCAGTTTCCAGCAGTCAGCTCAGCATCCCAGTTCTCAAGATACTTGATAACAATTTCAAAAGAGAAATGAGTTTCAGGGCAACTCCAACAGTCCCTGGTCAGCACTGCTACAGGCATCTGGTTTAAACAGGATCCCGCATATCATAACTCCTCAGTGTATACCATTCACTTCAGTACTCAATAGCAGGCTCAAAAAAAGAGAAACAAGATCCTGAATAATTTGAACAGCCCAAGAGATAACGTAGCTCTGCCACTTTACTGCCGCCAATATGCCATTAAACAAGAAACTATAAGCCCTTCAAGAGGCACTATGGAAAGAAATACAGCTCTCAGGGAGCCTATGTTCTTAGACTGCAGGAACATACCGTACATAGCTAAACCCGCACTCAACATGTATTTGGAGAGAACACATTGTCTCTACCATAGCCTTAAAACCGTCTTATACTAGACTAGAGATCCATGAAACAATTTTAATTAAATCCAGGGCACAAACATTCTTTTCGTTCTCCTAAGGGAGAAAGCCAAAGAGAGCTTATTTCACAAAACTCACACATACTACACAAACCCCAATGTCATGTTCTTCAACAAGTTATATCATCTGAGCTGCTATGTGCTGTTCATGACATATACACAAGCTATTTACTGTTAAGCACTATGATAAAGAGACTAGTTTTGACAACAATTAGGCTTAATTTAGGCTTATGTATTCATAGCCTTATATAACAGAACATGTTCCACTATTATATCCATATAAGCCTGAAATCCAAATTTCAATCAAAAGTAGGTTTTCCTGAGCTGATAAAACAGCATTAATATTTTTCAGATGAACAAGTTAAATAAATCACAGATTTCTTGTTCCATTTTAGTAATGCTCATTTGAGGTGTCCATGAATGTGTTTAAAAAAATAAAGTGCAACTAGATTGAAAGGAACACTGACCAGTCACCAGTATACATTCAATGTTACATGGTAAGAATAGGTGGAACTGGAAGAATTTTGAGTTTGGGTTCTTTATAATCACAAAGCATGCTGAGCCAAAACTCAAATTCCAACTTTCATTTCAAGGATAGGAATGGCTCCTATTGATTATGAACATGAAGTGATCAACATCACAAGTTGCTATACTGTGTCTGCAAAATGAGAACTTGGAAACACTTGGATTCTGAGAAGACGCTACCACGCTAGTGGCTCTGGACAGAGCTAGCTGAGAAATGGAATTTCCATTCCACAAAATTTGAGGGTTTATTATTAATTATTATTATTATTTATTTTATTATTATTCTTGAATTGGGATGAAAAGTAAACTCTAAATTTTTCATAGAAATGAAATTCTGAAATATTTTGTTTTGGAATCACTAAAATGGTGCAATACCTGGCTCCCTGGCTATCTAGGAAGCTGTGCAGTGAGCCACCTGGGGACTTGGACACCCTGGAAGACAGGTAGCACAGGATACCAGGCAGCTGGGAAGACAGGTAACCAAAACAGCCAAACAACCAGGATGCTTGGTAGCCCATCAGGTGGTCAGCTGGGGAGCCTGAGAGCAGGCCACCTGCCAGGCAGGCATTCAGGGAGCTGGGGAGTCTGGGCAGCCCTGGAATCCCAGGGAACTGGGTGGGCTTGCATGCCTGGTTTCCACCAAAAATTTGATGTGTTCCCCTTATTTATTTAGCGTGTGCATACTCAACTAGCCAAGCAATGGCATCTTCAGTGGCGTGATGCAGTTCTTCTAGGCCACCGCCGAACCTAGTCAGCAGGCATTCCTCGACATTGTGCGTCATCGTCTGTGTTGTGCCACAGCTGCACAAAGGACTGTCACAAAGGGCCCAGTGATACTGGTTGGCTGCAAAGAGACCTTGCCTGGTCTGGAACCTGTTCAACAGGGACCATTGGCGACGGGGCAGGTCAAAACCAGGAGGGCAAATTGTGGGGTCGGTGATGAGGGACTGGTTGGGGATTATAACAGATATCCATTCCTCTCGCCAGAGGGTTTCCGCCCTAACATCCTGGCGTGGCGGATGAGACCATAATGGACGACATGACGGCAAACGTGCAGCTGGTGGTTTAAAAAGGTCATTGTGCAGTGGCAGGCTTGAGTTGGGGTGTACTTTCTCCAGTAACTTGCCAGTGGCAACCTCTCGTCTGATATGAGGAGGAGCAGTATTGCTCAGAACTGGGAGCCACGGGAGTGGAGTCGAACGCAGGGTGCTGGAGATGATACGCATGTCGGCATGTAACTGCGTATCCACCAGTTTGGTGTGTGACGATCGGCTCCATACTGGTGCGCAGTACCCTGCCACCGAATACGAGGTGGCAAGATCTGATGTCCGCAGAGTTGGAGCATGAGCACCCCATGACGAACCTGACAGTTTGCTAAGAAGATTGTTGCGCATCTTAACTTTAGCTGCTGTCTTCTTCAGGTGGGCATGGTAACTCAGTGTGCAGTCTAAGGTCACACCTAGATAGACTGGTTCTACTTCATGCTTCACCTTCTGACCATTCAGATAAACATTCAGTTCTCGGGTTGCACTGGCGTGATGAAGATGGAACAAACTGGAGACTGTTTTTATGATGCTTGGCTGGAGGCGTCAGATCTTACAGTAGTCAGCTAACTTTACCATGTCCCGGTTTAAGGTGGCATCAAGCTCATGGAACGTCCGGGCCTGGGTACCGCAACAGATGTCTGTGTAAATGAACTTTTATGACTCCGTTGCTGGCAGGTCATTGATGTAAAGGTTTAACAGCGTTGGCGAAAGCACAGACCCTGGGGTAACCCATTCCTCTGTCGTCTCCAAGCACTTGTCTTCTCTGCCATATGGACTCTGAACTGCCTATCGTGGAGGAACAGTTCAATGACACCTGTGACCCAAGGTAGCAGGACTCGTGATACCTTCACGAGCAGGCCAGTGTGCCATATCATATCGTACGTCACTGTTAGGTTGATGAAAATAGTGCCTGTTTTCAAGTTTCTCTGGAAGTCATTTTCAACAAATGTGGTCAGCACGAGTACTTGGTCGCATGTGCTATGGCCTCGGTGAAAGCCAGCTTGGTCAGGGCTCAAAATTCTCTCCACGTCGGGTAATATGTGCTTTAGGACCAAACGCTCTAGTGCCTCGAAGCACACCACCAATAATGATATGGGACGATAGCTTGATGCTTGGCGTGGGTCCTTTCCAGGCCTTAGGAGGCCAATGACTTGCGGTGTGCCATATGTTCGGTAGCCTCCCTTCACTGATGACCCTGGTGAAGAATTTCACAAGCCAAAGCCGAGCATGGGGCCAAGGTTTTTCAGAAATTCTGGAGATATGTTATCATAGCCCGCAGCTGTTCCGCACTTGATGCTACCCAGTGTCTGTTCCAGCTCTGTTACACTGAATGGTTCTGGGCAGCTTCTGCTCTGGTGTACACATTTAAACATACGCCATTCGTTCCTCACTTGTCTTCACACCTGTTTCTCCAAAGGTGCTCTGGCCACTTTAAGTAGGTTTCCGGCTACCTGATTGGGTGTCACTGAGGGCCGGCAGAGTGCAGGTGGCTGCTGCGCTGCTCCAAGGCGTCGGAGCAGACCCCAACACTTGTGGCTGGCGCGGGTAAAGCTCATCCTCTCAGTCATCTCCTCCCATCTGTCTTGGCGAGCAGTGTCCAATGATTCGATCAAATGGTCAGTGACATCTAGGTAACCAGATGCCTCATAGCGCTCGAACAAGGCAGCGCTCTCCATGTTGAGACAGGGGATGTAGACGGGGTGGCAACCGCGTGGGATGGCTCTGCAGGCTGCTGTGTAGGTAGCACCACAGCAGCGATGGTAGGTCTCATTTACCGAGATATGCCAGGCTGGGACTGTCACCACACTCTTCTCCAGCGCTTCCCAGTATTTTTCCCAGTCAGCCTTTCAGAAGTTCCTCCGCTTCTTTTTGGAACTCTTGACGACTGGGAGCTGTATCCCGATATGGATCAGCGACTGTCTGTGTTGGCTGCGTAGAAAGTTATTCAAGACTTGGCATGTTGCTCGCTGAGGATGGCCATGAACTGAACTGACCCAGCACAAGTCAGGAGAGTAGTCACAATCCCATCTAGAAGCATGGAACGTGCCTTGCTGCTTAGCATCATGTATAAGGGAGAGGTCGTTTTGAGATGCCCAGTCTGCAAGTTGTTCACCGTCGATATCAACCTCCTTATACTCCCAGTCTGTGTGATGGCTGTTGAAGTCTCCGACGTAGACAGCTGGGTGTGACAGGCTTGGTAGAACCTGTTGGTTCCAGCTGACGCTTGGAGGCTTGTATACATTTGCCAGCCTGAAACCTGGATGGTGTCACAGAATTCAGTAGACATCAGCTGAATGGCATCTGCAATATCGGACCAAACTTATGTGGCTCGGCCATGCTTCGGGTGTGCCACATGGCACAGCAGGACGAAGCTGTCAATACTGTAATGCCCGGCTTCGGCAGTTGCCACGTGTGGCTCTTGCAAGCAAATGATGTCAATAGTATGTCGATGAGCAAGAATGCTGAGTAAATCACTCTTGGCAGCTGACAAACCTTCCATGTTGAGATGTAACACACATAGAGCTGGACCAACAACATAGAAGTCACCGGGCTGCACGTTGGGGATGTCGGTGATGACAGTGCTGGGATTCATTGAGCTGGTGCTTGTGGCATTCGGCTCGCTGGTTGGATCATTAGCTTCCCTGACTGCTTGCAGGTGGCACGATGAGGATGCTGATCCATGTGTTCCTGGAAGATTTCAATGCCACTGAATCAACATTTTCCAGTGGAAGAGAGTTCTCTTTGAAAATTTCCAACCAACTCCAGCTTTGAACCATTCATCTAGCCCTAATAGTCTAAAGTTAAGATATCAGAACAGAGACTGCACTTCCTAATGGTAAATGAAATGGTATAAGAAACAAAAAATACTGAGATTTTGATTATTCACTACTGAATAAACTCTGAGAAAGAGACTTGGATTTATGATGACAATTTAACTACTCCTACCAGTTATGAACCAAAATATTTGTGTGAAAAAGGACATATTCACACTTCAGATCAAACAAATTTTTATCTTTTTATCAACTCAGATCTTCCCCAGATGTAAATATTCATATAAATAATATCTACCCTCTTCACATAGACTGTCAGATGAGTGAATAATATTGTGACTGGCAAAGTTCCTGTTTTGGAGAATTCATTTAATACCCCAGCACACAGTTTACATTAATTTCATTTTTTTGTTTTTCTACTCCCCATACACTTTTATGGAATTCTCACAGGAAAAGTTCCTACAATATTGTATGCTGCTGCATCCCAGCTGCAAGAAGGCTGGGATCTTGGCCAATGTATGTGAATACTTGGAAGGTCAAAGGGTCAGTAAAAAGTTGGCTGGGTCTGCTCTTTCATTCTCCTCTGAGGAACTGCTACGCACCTCATCACCAAGAAAAACACCTCCCACAATCGTTCTTGCCTAGTGCAACCAAAACACACCAGAGTAGAGTGTGAGGTACTGGAATGCTGAGGTCAAATTCCAATGAAGCAGATGTTGACGAGGGAAAGATTACTTTCAATCAGATGTTAGGAAAGTTAGATCATTTATATCAATGTTGATTTTAAAGATGTACCTATGTAACAAAGGTGGGGAGTGAAACCAATCAATTCGCTTCTCCCATCCATCTGTGGTCTTCTCTCATCCATCTGCGGTCAATAGTAAGACTATATATTTTAATATCTCTCTGTGTGAGTGTGTGTGTGTGTATGTGAATTTAGTTCTTTTTAAGGTGCTGGAGTTTGGAATTGACAATCCCAGAGTCTGAATTCATCCATTTAAAACAGAACTTGTACATCAGAAGGAAAGGCAATGCAAATTCTCCCATAATCTCCCTCCAACATGCTTCAATTATGAACTGGAGGGATCCCAGTTTTAGAAGTGAGTTGATCTCCATAAACATTTTAGTCCTTGGCCTCTGCTACAACTATTTCTTTGGGTATGAACTGCTATCAGTTGTGCAGGTGAGTTTTCCATGTAGACACCAGTCCTCTGGAAAATAGAATCAAATTCGTTGCACACAGGCCACCAAAACTCTCTCTCATTAAGCGCAGCAATAAACAGATTCATATCCAGTTGTCAGGTGTCCATTGGGTCTTTTTGTTCTCCCCAATGGACAGTAAACAAACCTATTGGTATAGTCAGTATTCATTTTATCATCTTGATCCAATAGAAGAACATTTATGTTACTTCTGTTGGCTTTTGATCACAGCATTTAAGTGAACAATTTTATCGACTCAGCTGCATATCCCAAAAAACATTTATTTATGATACTTTGGATCTGATGATGTCGGAGTTCTGTTTGTGTGTTGGACCCTTTGTGTTTGCCCATGCTACATACTTTCAGGCATAAAAATTCTCCATAAGAAATATACTATTAATCATTATTATGCCTCCCCTGACTTATTTTATTTGGATGCTTCACTGGCACCTGCCAGCAAGTACTAAAGTCATTTTCTTAGGCTTTAGGCATGGAGTCACAGGATAAGGGATATTTTTGATCCTTTATTGTTCTGCTTTCTATTTCCAACTTGGAGCTCTATTGTGGCTTGAGGCTTCTGGATTTGGATTACTTATGAATTTGGATAACTTTGTATCGTCTGTATGCATCTGTGTTGTTTTAATATTATGTTAAAGGCATGCAGAGTTTAAAACATGAAGTTATACAGCAGATAGAAAAGGTAGAGTAACAGGTCAGACATTCCATAAAAGGATTGCATGCATATAACACCTATATTTGTGGGGGAAAAGAGAGGCCCCGGCTAATAAGACAGATAAATGTTCAATAACGGGCAACATGTTAAATCCATTTTGAATATAAATCAGCCACTCAGAGCTTTAAAAAAGGGAATGAAATTATAGAGATCTAGGTAACTGGGTTTTTTTAACATCAAAACCATTAAGAGGAAGAACAATTATCCTGTGGAACTCAGTGGGAAAATATATAAATTGAAGCCAAGAGCTTATCAGGATTTTAAAAACCTGCACATTTATGTAGATAAGAATAGCCATAGTAATATAAGAAAATATTAAACATATAAACAAGAATTTTGAAAGTGATATAATCCATCATTCTTCAAGGCATGAGCCAAACTATTGGGGATCAGTAGAAGAATTTCTCAGGGAACCAGTTATCCCAGAACACCTACTGTAGGGTTTTTTGCACCTCGTCTGAAGAATCTAGCGCCAGCCACTGTTAGTAACAGGACACTGGGACTAGGTGGACTACTTACTCAGTCTCATTTGTGGTATTCAGTATGTTAATTTCTTCCCAGGTATAGATAAAGTAAAGCAGGGTTTCGGATTCTTTTTGTCGCTGTTTTAAAGACACCTTGCTTGATAATACCTTACAGAAATAGCTTGTGCAGAATACATCCAGCAGCTAGCCCCCCTAAGATTAAACCCGAGGGGGAGGGGGCAGGAGATCTTAAACAAACATGGAAAGTAAAGTGCCCTCCCTTTTATAATACCTCTCATCTAATGGTCAAGGTGTAGCAGCAGCAGACTGTGGAGAGTAGGTTTATACTTGCACAAATCAAGTCTTTGAACAAAGAATTTCATCATATACCACTCATATACTTCTCAAGTCTTTAGGGAGTTCTTCCAAAAAGATATATTGTTTCCACTGCAGTTTGCACCACCATTTTGGTTTAATTATTCCTCATAATTATGAAATAATTAGATAAAATGATGATATAAACCCCAGTGGAAAATATACATCTTTGAAGCAGCCTTTTTTTCCTCACTTAAAAGGAGGGGTATTTAAGTTACTATAGGAAAAAACTAATTAGAAAAGCAGACACATCTTATCCCTATCCCCATATTTCAGGCAAGTTGGCAACTGCTCAAAAGTGATCAGAGACTGGCCTATTTCTCAAGGACCCCAGGAGAGTATAATAATTTAAATCATGATCTTAGGAAAGTGCCCTGAGCACTTGTCTTTGCATTTTTTAATGATCTTCCATCAAGAAAGATGGTTCTGCTCTCCTAACTGGCACTGACACTATAAACAATGGTTGCAGGAAAGCTCTGGCTACCTCACACTGAGATGGATTCAGGCAAGGCTGAACTTCTGCCAGGATAAACACACTTTACTTTATCTAGGAGACATAAATATTTAAAACAATGTTGTTCACGAGCATAATTAAAACAATACAGTTGCCTAATGGTACAAATCTGTTTTGGTCAATTAACAGTTAACAGGGGGTGCAGTTTTACCGCTTCAGAAGTTTTATGTAACTTTTTGCACATATGGCACTTTTCAGTTACAAATATTAATAACTGTCCAGAGTGCTCTGCTGAGTTATCACCAGCCTCATGTTCAAGAGGTGGAAACTGAGGCAGAAAAGATAGGTGCCCCAGGCTATGGAATGTTAAGGCCAGGATTAGAGCTCATGGGTGAAATCTTGGCTCCACTGAAATCAATGGCAAAACACCCATTGATTTCAGTGGAGCCAGGATTTCATCCAAGAAGAGGGGTGGGGGAATAGAGAATGAGGGAGAGAGCGTGCGCGTCCACACATAGCCCCAGCTTTTTAGCAGAGAGAAGCCTATAATTAGGTTCCCAAAGCTGTATTAGGCATCACTTATGGCCAGGTTTTCCCCAAGAACTGAGCATCTAGAAGCTTCCATTGACCTCGGTGGGAGCTATCATGTACACATTTGCCAAGGAACTGAGGATAGCTATGCCCTGATCCACCACCCATTAACTATTGACCATTTAGAAGCTTAAATTTAAGGACCCAGTTTTGAAAATCTTGGCCACTGCATTTAATGATTGATGGCTTTGTGTCCAGGGGTCTTAACCATTGAAAAGGTAATGCCTATAGTGCATAGATCATGCACACACAAAGGAGAAGCCAGTCTGAGAGGTTCATAAAAGCTTGTTTTCCATTATCGCACCCACTTGTAAATTTGCATTGTTATATTGTTTGTTCAGTGCTTTGAAATTAAAAAGGAACTATAAGTGCTAAGTAGAATTATTGTGTCGAGAAAGTGGTTTAATACCCCATTGATTAGTAACAGACACATCCCTGCTAGTGCCATCAAATGTAAACATCTTCACAGGTAAAACCATGTAGAAGCACTATATTCCCATTTGAAGAGAGAGAGCATATCACAGAAGACTAGAAATGGAAAAACCTCGTCATGTTTCCTTCTCTCTGGGAGCCTCAAAATCTCTTCTCAACTAGCAACATGCCTATGGCCCCCTCTTGGATTCCAGGGATGGACGTAGGTGTAAATGATCTCCAAAGGACCCAGAGTGCTAGCCATTCCACTTGCATAAAGCCTGAGTAGTTGGGCCTCGTGTGTGGGTGGAGTAAAGTGGGGTTAAAGAGAGACAATCTCAGTCACCCCAAGGCACAGTACTATCCTCATCAAGGGCTCTTACCAGCCAATGGGTTGGAATAGACCAGTGGTTCTCAAACTGTGGGTCGGGACCCCAAACTGGGTCACCCTGTTTTAATGGGGTCATCAGGGCTGGCTTAGACTTGCTGAGGCCTGGGGCCAAAGCCCAAGCCCCACTGCCCTGGGCCAAAGCCCAAGGGCTTCGGCTTTGCACTCACCCCACCCTGCCCTGCCCAGGACAGTGGGACTCAGGGTTTGGCTTTGCCCCCCCCACCACTATCTGGGGCCGTGGAGCTCGGACAGGCTCAGGCTTTGCTCCCCCCTCCTGGGGTCATGTAGTAATTTTTGTTGTCAGAAGGGGGTCAGGGTGCAATGAAGTTTGAGAACCGCTGGAATAGACCATAGCTTTCCCTGCCAATTTTGCATGTTAAATCATTGGATCCACATGGATTCTAGGGCCCAATAGCTCACGCAGAGACTATGCCACAAAAACCCTATTTGTTTCCCCTCTGAATCTCTTGGTGTTTTCCCACAGGTTTGCAAGAGCATGCCGTACAAGGGCTTCTCTGCCTACCTCCTCAAAGCTTCATGTCCTCCAACTTGGGATTGCAGAGGGAGGAAGCTTGAGATGCAAAACCTAGAAATCTAAAGGCAATGAGGAAGGATGGTTGAGTAGTTAGGGTGCTGGGACTCGAGAAAGCAGGGCTCCCTGCTGTGTCACAAACTTCCTGTGTGACCCTGGGCAAGTCACTTTGGGACAGATTTTTAAAAGTTATTTAGACACTAACTCCCATTGCAATCATTAGGCATTAGGTGCCTAAAAAACCTTTAAAAATCTGTCCCTTAGTGTCGCATCTGTAAAATGGAGTTAATAGCACTTCCCTCCCTCACAGGCATGCTGTGAGGATAAATATGCTAATGATTCTGAGGTGCGTTTGTATGTCCAAAAAGTTCTCAGCATGAGACACTCATAATCCATGGATCATTGAAAAAGTTTACTTGAACCACTCCAAAGGAGCTAGTTTAGTCTTTCATGTCTAATATTAAGTACTTTTAATAAGATCATTATGAATAATCATTAACTGCTCTGTTAATGTTAGAGTCATACTGTATGGTATGTGATGTGAATACACACATATACTCCTGAGGGCATTCTGCACCAAAAAAATTAAAAATTCGGCACCAAAAAAATAAAATTCTGTGCACAATATTTTAAAATTCTGCAAATTTTGTTTGTGAAATAAATGTGGAGGAACCAGCCTGGCATTGGGGAGCACAGACCACTGGCTGCACAGTGGTGGAAGATCACTATGCAGCTCCCCGCCTCCCTGAGACACAGACTCAGCGAGTCAGCAGTGAGGCTGCACCCAACCCAGACAGTGCAAGGACCGTGCCTGCCCCAGAAACACCACAGGGCCCTGCCCCTGCATGCCAGGTACACCAGGTATGGGTAGGTAGGCTCAGCAAGGAAGGATCCAATTGTGGAGGGACTTAGTGTGGGGGGATCCAAGTATTGCTTGAGAGGATTCTGTGTGGGGCAATCTGGGTGCAGGCTGCTCAGTGGGGGATCCGGGTGCAGAGGGGATCTGGATGCATAGAGGCTTGTTGGGGTTTTTTGGGTTAAGTGGTAATGGGACTCTGCAGAGGGGTCTAGGTGAAGGTGGTTGGGGCTCAGTGGGGGGGTATAGGTTTGGGGGGATAGGGCTCAGCAGGGGGGTCTGGGTGTCGGGGGCTCAGTGGAGGGGTCCAGATGCTGGGGGAGTGGGGCTCGGTGGGGTGGGGATCCAGGAGGAGTTGGTTGGGTCTTGGTGGGGTGGGGATCTGGGTGCGGGTGGCTCGTTGGGGTGGTCCAGGTCCAAGGGAGTGGGGCTCATTGGGGGGTTCTGAGTATGGGGGGGTGAGGCTCAGCGGGAGGGTCTGGGTATGAGGGTGTCTGTATGCATGGGGGTTGGGTGGTTGGGGGTGCAGCTCCCTGTACAGGGATCCCCCCCGTGCAGCTGAGGAGCGATGGGTGCAGGAAATGGTGGGGGGAGGGGGAAGTTTTGAGAGCTTCATGCAGCCAGGGAAGAGATCTGGGGATGGGTCTGACCCAGCCCTGGATGCCATGCAGGGGAAGAGGAAGTCCCAGCCTCCTCAGCCCAGCCTGGACTACCAGCTGAGCCCAGCGCAGGGTAGGAGCCACCAGCCAGGTCTTCCCCAGTCTCGCCTCCTGCCCCACAGTGATTTACCTCTCTGCCGGCTGCCCTGGACACCCGAAACATACTGCGGGGGAGGGTCCCATGACCGCTCCTCTGGCTTCCCTTTGCTTCCCCATCAGAAAGCCATTTTTCTGTGGGGAAGCAAAGAAATCTGCGGGGGACATAAATTCTGTGCATGCACAGTGGCACAGAATTCCCCAGAAGTAACACATATAGCCAGCTTCTCTGCTGCATCAGTTTCCATGGGTTACAGTAGGCAAGAGA
>NW_020664439.1:11953775-12071013 GCF_002925995.2 Terrapene triunguis
TGGGCCGGGGGCCAGCAGTGCTGGGCCGGGGGCCGGGACCGGGGGTGCTGGGCCGGGGCCGTGCTGGGCTGGGGACTGGGGCCGGGCTGGGGGCCGGCGGTGCTGGCCCAGGGGTGCTCTGCCGGGGGCTGGCCCGGGGCCGGCACCCCAGGGCCCAAGCCGAGCCAGGCTGGAGGGGCCGGGGCCGGCCGCCGGAGGGGGCCATACTGGGCCGCGCCTCCTCCCCCCACCCCCCCAGCTTGCCTGCTTCCTGCTTCAGGCTTCCCGCGAATCAAATGTTCGCAGGAAGCAGGGGAGGGGGCGGAGTTGGGGCGGGGGTGTGGGCAGGGCCGGGGCCTGTGAAGTGTCCTCTTTTTGGACACTCAAAATATGGTAACCCTATAGTATGGCCTTGTACAAATGGCAAAGCCCATGTAATGTTTTTAAGACTAGTTCACACAGAGGAAGTTAGATTAAATCTACACCTAAAGTTGCACAAGACTAGATTTCTCTTAGTTGATTTGACCCACTCCCCGAAAAATAGAGTGATCTGAGCTGAGTAATAAACAAAGATACTATGGGCCTTATGCACTGAGTATTGAAGCCAGTGGAAATCTTTCCCATTGACTTCAATGGGATATACTGTGTGATCAGTGGTGGAATGGAGGAGGTTCTCCCCTGCCCCAAACACTCACACACACCTCTTTAGCATCCTTTCAAAAGGCCTTGTATAAATTATATTGCAAGGTGAAAAGAAACAAATTCTCATGTAAAAAGTAGATATGTATGAACTCATTAAGTAAAATAAAAATAACTAGAAATTGATCTAGATCCAGTCAAAGAACATCCTTTTATTATTATTGGTGGTGAAAACATTTGATTAACTTTTGGGATCCAGCTATCTGAGAGACCACCTCTCTCACCCTGCCATTGTGGAGACCAGCAGAATGCTTGAGGGGGAAAGAATTTTTATTAGCTGGAAGAAACTACTCACAGCACCTTTTTAATGGGCATGCTTGCTTTTGGAAATCACTCCTTTCCCTGATCCAACAAGCCAAGTATAATTCATGTGAATTTTTGGCCATTCAAACAGAATCTAACAAAACCATCTGAGGTATAACCCTCATTTTCCATTGTCCATAGTGTATCCACTTGACTGCTACCCACTTGTTGTACAGGTTTTACCTGCTCTCCTCCAGCATGGTGCCACAACCACAAATTGGCATGTTTGTGGGGTATGCAGCCCATCCATACTTCCTGAGACAGTGCATGCTGTCAGCAGCCCTGGCCAGCCTTCCCTTTTTGCTCTCAGGGTACAAACAACCAAATTTTGGAAGTCTTGTGTGGAGTATTGCTGTGGGGAAAAGGGTTGCTTGAGCCTCCCACCCCACTAGCACAGTCACCCAAGAAAAACAAAATGTTTTTTGGCCCAGAATGTTCAGACTGAGTGAGTCTTGTCATATTTCACCTGTTTCACCCCCACTGGACATGTTAAAAGAGAAACAAAATTTTCTCCTCCATTATTTCTACAATCCTGTCTTTATGGGCTTGATCCCATTGACTTGAATGGTGCAGGACCAAGCCCTGAGACCCCACTGGTAAAACTGTCATCTTCACCATCAGCAGCAGCTGCATCTGCCAGTTGATGATTTGGGCAAATGACCATCCTACCCCGTCAATGAAGAGTGTAAACCTTTTGGGACAGGGATGGTCTTTTTGTTTTCTGTTTGTACAGTGACGAGCAGGCCCATGACTGGGGCATCTAGTTGCTATTGTAATTCAAATAAATAACACCTCCATCCCCACAAGCCTCATATAGGCCTTAGATCACTATTTCACAAAAGCCAAATTGGGGAACCTTTCATTACATTTGATTGTCACTGAGTTTTGATTGTCACTGAGTTTCTCTCCCATTCAAGAATATTAATCTTCTACAAACTAAGAATCAGGTGATAATCCCAAAGAAATCATCCCATTATCAGTTAATGGCTGGATTTTCAGTTAATGGACCAAGCGGAAGACAAGGGCAGTTAACACTATAACAAACTACAGTAATATAACCAATTTCAAGGAGATTATTGCTATCATAAACTGTATTAAATGGTTTATAAAAGCAATGGCTTTTTTAAAGTTATCTGAAGTAGAGTAAATGAGAGGCTGCTTTGTTAAATAGGTTGTTTCCAACCAATTTTCAAAGCATTTAGGACACAGGGAACACGCTGATAGCCGTATAATGAATATTTTAAATGCATCTGAGGTTCTTTCCTCTGATAGGCGGAGGGAAAATCATTAACTCTCTTATGTGGCCAGCTTTCAATGAAGCTGCTATGTAACTCAGTGTACAGAGATGCACCAAATTCAGATTGTGCCTAGCAGTTTGGTTGCCAAAACCCATCACTTGGTCATTTAAAACGTAGATCATAAAGACAATAGCAAGAGGTCAGTAAATATTAAGGGCCCAATTCTGCACTCAGTTATACAGTTAGTAGCAGCAGGATGGATTAATAAGTAGAGTTGGGTGAATAATGGTTTTTTAGGCTTGCTGGCAATTCCAAAAGTTGTTTAAAAAATTGTTTCAGGTTAATGAAACCAAATATTTTGAATTTTTCAGCAAATCTAAGTTGAAAAAAGTTGTTCCAGGTCAAACAAAACGTTTTGTTCAGCCTGAAACTCGGGACTTGTCTACACAGGGAAAAATCTTGCAATAGCTGGTGTGCACTAGACTAGGGACAGTCCCGATTTTGGGGTCTTTTTCTTATATAGGCTCCTATTACCCTCCACCCCCTGTCCCGATTTTTCACATCTGCTGTCTGGTCACCCTAGCTACTCTGCACTAACTCCCCTTATGGAAACTTACTGTGCACTAAGAGTTTTTGTGTGCGTTGGCTTAATGCACTTTGGAAGTGCACTAAGCTAAGCTGCATGAGGGCACTCTTAGGCTACGCCTACACTATGAGCCAGGATGTGATTTTTTTCTCCTGCTTGCATACACGTACTCATGGTAGCTCAGTGAGGTCTAGTGTAATTATAAATAGCAGTGTAGCTGTGGTAGCACGGACGGCAGTAGCGGAGGCAAGTTTGAGCCGTGCTAGGAAGGTTCCCACCATTTCTAGGCAAGTTTGTACTCAGCACAGCTCGACTGTGGCTCCGCTGCTGCTGCCCATGCTATTGCAGTTATGCTGCTATTTATTCTCACACTAGATCTCATTGAGCTACTAAAGGGGTGAAAAAATCATGCTCCTAGCTTGTAGTATAGGCATAGCTTTAGTGTGGAGTAGCTACTGTGCTTTAAATTCACTCTCTAGATTACTCCTCACTAACTTCCCCATGTAGACAAAACGTAAACGTTGTATTTGAGTTTCAATGCTTTTTATGTATTTAAATTTTTGAAAATAAAATGAAAGAAATGTTTTAAATGAAAGGTAGTCATACAAAAAATTGAAACATTTTATTTAGAAAATGTTCTAAACATTATTTAGAATATTTAGTATTTACAAAAAAAATTTTTTGGATTTATTTTTTTGACTGAAGCATTGGCCTATTTTACTATCCTAAGGTCCTGCATACTCCTTTATCCACGATCATGCGTAGGTCTTTCTGGTCTTACTAGTTTCCAGGTTCCCCCCAATAGAATCTCTGGGTTACAGACTATTTTTCCCCAACCTGCATTACTCTAGGTTCCATTTTTCCAAGCTAAGCCTTATTTTACTATTTTCTGCTTAAATTTTCAATTTCTCCTGAACCTTTTGCATTTCTGCTCTGCCCACATTGGAATCTGTAATTTCTTCAAATTTACTATCATCTGAAAATGCTACTAAAGTACTGGTTACTCCTTCTTCCAAATCATAAAACCAGATTTAGCACCAGTCCCTGTGGTACCCCACTAGACTCCTCAATTTTTACTGTGATCAGTTTCAGTTACTGACTGAGGCCACACCCAGCTAATTCCCTCGTTATAGTACCAAGGTACATCATGCAGGGTTGTAAAGTTCACTGGCTTCCTCCTATATTGATCAGATTAGGTTTGGAATGGTTTCCATTGTACACTACATTCTGTATATCTCACAGCTCATAAGCAGTATGTCTATTGTAATCAGATTGAAATGAGATATGGACAACTGACTTTTCGGTCTCACTTTAGTAATTTCAGGGCAAAAAAACCAGCAAGGAACATATGGCTCCATTGTCATACCAGTACAATTTTAAGCCTCCCAGGGAAACAGCTGACCTCTAACTTGCAACCAGTACTTGTGATTTAAAAAAAAAAAAAAATTACTGCAGTCTATGCTGTGTAAAAACTGTCATCTTAACAACCTGTACACATGCAGCATAATGTCTTCCAATAATGCTGCCTGCCAGGAGTTGCCATCTGTACTTCCTCTACATAGAGCGACAAAACTGTTAGGCAAAATTGGACTAATGCAGCAATACTGTACAATATTTCTCACTGCAAATGTCAGAGCTCATGGAGACTTCACCTTAATTGTTTTCTGTGTAGATGAGGCTTGGTTTGAGAGTGTTTCTGCCAGGTTCCTGAACAGTTTTTAAAGCAGTTATGAGGCCTTGAGAGTACATAACCTTTGAAGACTGACAGTTGGTTACACATTCAGCTAACCTGTTTTGGGCAAAGTTGAAGGGTGGGTGGGAATGCCCCCTTTTCGAAATGTGGGAGTGGCAGAGCTGTTTAAAGGTTGGGAAGTGTACGTAAATGAGTTCTTGCCCTGATCAATCCCAGGGCAGATAATATCTTATATAGCACTTTTCATCTGTAGATCTCAATGTGCTTTACAAAGAAGGTCAGTATCATTAGCCCTGTTTTTACAAATGGGGAACCTGAGGCTTAGGGAGGGGAAGTGACTTGTCTGAGATCACCAAACAGGTCAGAAGCAGAGCTGAGAATAGAACCTAGGATTCAAGTCACAGTTCAGTGCATCATCCACTAGGCCAAACTGCCTTAGCAATAGATGTTTAGCAGGTGTAAGTTGTCATAAAGCTATTGAAATCTGTGAAGCTATGGCAATTTACACAGTTGAAAATCTGTCCCACCTTCTCCATTGCTTGTCTAGTCCACTCCACCACACACACACACACACACACACACACTGGGGAAGGGAGGGAGTTTCTTCAGCCATAGGCCTGTACTAACTCCACTGGGCTTCTCCACCACAGATCTGAGGATACAGTATTGTTTAATCTTTAACAAAATTGTGGTAAGGGGCCCCTTTTCCTGACCTCATGGTGGTATAGGAGAGGGTTGTGTACCCTGATGGACCAACTGTTGAACCCTCTTCTCACCTTGGTGAGCACTCAGTTGCCTTGAGGGTGATTCTTGCAAAGGATTACTCACCAAGAGAAGTAAGGAGCCCAGAACTGGGCCCATATTGTACAGTCAGTGCTGCTGGGTCCCTTCTGTTGGTGTTGTGAAGGGGGATTTCTTCATGCAAATGGGGCCCCTTCCTCTCCTCACCACAATCTCTAGTTGAGCTCCATTGCAGCTCAACCAGACAAGTAGTCGTCTTTGGGCCAATTTGTTACAACTTTATTCTATTCATGTTCTCATACTATGCCTATATATGGTGCCTGAACCCCTTTCAGAAACATGCTAGTCATGTTGCTTAGTATCTTTTCACATACGGTTCTTACTTGTGTTGCAGTAGCACCTGTATCATGGTGGGCACTTCCCAAAGAACAAAAGATAGTCCATGCCCTGAAAAGCTTCTGACTGAACCCTTGAGCATGAAGATCCCACACCCCTGCAAAGTGGGTGTTCTGCCTCCCCAGTGCTATCATCAAGAACCTGAATGCCATACATTGGTGGCACGCCAAACTGGGTGGGGCAGAGACAAGCTGCACCCCTGGAAACAGGGCAATAAGAATGCTGGGCCTGATTCTCTACTGCCTTGCACTGTCTGTAGTGATTTACACGCTGATGGAATTTTATATGCCCTTTGCCATTCTGATTGTGTTGCATCTTAGACCCACTTTGTACTGATGTAAGTGGCCACACACGGTGCAGGGCAACAGAGAATCAGACCCTGTGTTTCTACCTCTTCAGAAGAAGTACTCTCAGAATAGGAAATTGCCTCTGTACCAGTGGAACCTGGGATCCTCTTGGTATATCTGTGGGCTGCACAGAAATAGAGGAGATAAGTAGAGGGGAAGGGGAAGGATTAGGCATCAAAATGTTAGATTTACAATGTATTTAATATCTCACCCTACAGATCACTGGGGAAAACAGTGGTTATTTAAAATTCTTGCAAACAGCATTGAAGAGAGTTACTTCAATCTTCAGTGTAGTATTGGGTTATTAGTTCATTGACAGATCAGCACATTAGAGCAATGAGGTGCTCACTTTTATAATCACTCAAACACACACACCCCTCAGTTTTTTTGTAATTTATTTGCTTAAGGAAGTTTAGATGCAGCATTTGTTTTTTACTGCACTCCTAGTTTTTAATCCAAATTTTCTAGTTGGGTTGAGCGAGGCACAAGTAGGTCAAATTATGACTTGGCCAAAGTCACACAGTGAATATCTGGGTCACTCCCTATTAGAAAAATCCTGGATGTTCATAGCTCTCATTCCTCTGCTTAAGAAGCTAGGCCTTAGTTCACACACCATAGAAACAAAGTAGGGCCTGTATGAAGTGGGCATTACAGGTACTCTATTAGAGAAAAAATGAGCCATACTAGGAAAGAAATTAGTTTTTTATCATTCCTGTTGACTCTTTTCTTTATACAGTTTGTATCTGGTTACTATGAATGTCCCATATTGTTGAAAAAAGACACGGCACAAGCTACGTATAGTGTATGGCTAAGATTGTAAGCTCTATGTGATAGGGACCATCTTTTAGTTCTGTGTTTGTGTAGCACAATAGGGTCTTGGTCCATAAGAGGGACACCTAGATGATGTCATAATGCAAATAAGATGTTACAAAGACTGCAACTTTATTTAATATACAATCGATATAAACCACCAAATAAAGGGATGGATGTAGTCATTGCAGTAAAGTGACTACTCTGGCAGTCCCCAATGTCAAAAAAGCTGCCCCAGGCAGAAAACTATCCAGCCCAAGCCCTACACTTCCCCACTGTCAAGAGGGTTATAGCTTCCAATGATCTGCCCCTGAGACAGTCTCTGTGAGTTCCTCTGTCCCTCAGTGGCATAGAATCTTGTAGTGCATGGAGATACACACTCCTCTCTAACAACCCTGCCCAAATAGGCAAATAAATGTACCTCCTGGGAAAAACTTCATAGGCCCTACAAATTACAGCATAACGCTCTGGCACATGTGGCAACCTGAATACAATTCTGGTTTGACCAAAGAGAAAAGGAAATGCAATGGCTTAAAACACAATGACATAAATTCAGCAATTAATGCACATATAGTATCCCATACAAAAGGACTGATTCCCCTGAGCACATGGAAGGAGAAAATCTGCTGCAAGCATAGTATCTGAACACCTCAGAGTCTTTAATCCTCATCTGCATCAGAGCTCCACACAAGGCAGCTGAGGAAAGGTGGAGGCAAAGTAATTTTAAGCAATCTTTGAGTTCCCTCATTCCCTGGAGATGCCAGGGGGCTGGAATAATTTAAGAGCTGTCATACCTGTAGATGACTATCCTATGAAGCAGTGCAGAGTCAGGTATAGATAATATATTCAGGAAAATATGAGCAGGTTAGTGGATCATTGACCTACAAGGTACTATACTTTACAGCTCTAATTTATGGCTGTCTCATTCAGTACTGATCTCATTGTAACCCATGGAAAAGGCTGCTACTGTGTTTAATTGCTCTAAACATTTTTGTGCTCTAATTTGTACATTTTACAAACTTTTTAAAAGGTTGCAGTAAAGGCTCCAAGGTATTAATATTGCATTCAATAAAACAGTTTTGCCTTCAGGCAGTAAAAATACCTGTGTTACTAAAAAATCAGACCCAGTATTAATATTATGCACTCCAGTTTGCCACACCTCCTGAACATCTGCATAATTCCATTTTTATTAGTCTTGGCAGTTGTGTCAATTACATTTACAGAGCTCTCCATAGATGCATTCTGCTCCACAATAGCCCCCCAAAGCCACTGATTTCTGTATTAAACATTCAGTAGGAATGTCTCAGAAACCTACATTGCTCTAAAATCATATCTCATGTCTGAGGACAGTCTCTTAGCACTGTAAAGATAAAGTGTGTAGCCCAAAGGCAAAAATAATAAAGGGGCTCTATATTTAGGAATATCTTAACTGAGGTTTCCCAAACATGGTGGGAAGATAGATTACTTATGGGCATGATTGTGAGCTGCTTCTCTGTACCATATTTCCCCTTTATTGTTTAGCTAGCAAGTGGCACTATATGTTAACACTCCCTTTATGCAAATAAACAATAAGAGTGAAGCAGTGATCAGAGATGAGACATTATTTAAGATAAAGTACTTCCTTTGTGAGCCTATCACCTGGTCATTTCAGTTTGTATCTAAGCATGACAATGGCAACAAAGATGTGATGCTGAGAACAAGGTAAGATAAGTGACTTGCAATAATATGTAGGGATACCTTTTTCAGTGAGTGATTTGGGGGTGGGGGGAGGTTGGCGGACTCAGGAAGCCTGCCTGTGGTTCTACAATGACCTTTTGGCTGTCTGTTGAAGTGTGTCTTTCACCTACAGCTTGTGTTTGCACTGCTCCTCATGTTTTTCCATTGTCAGACACTGACTGAATGGGCATTTATTACTTCAGACATCACACAGGCACTAACATTAGTATTCAGGAAGTCCTCAAGAAACAAAGAGCTAGTATCCTTCTTGGTTTTGTTTAAGCATCTTCTGTATATAACATAAGCACCTCTGAGGACCAGTGCTATAGATATCATGCATATACTTTGTTATGTGTGGGAGCACTATTACTTCATCAGGCTTCTGGTCATTTTGTTTGAAACCTAAACTGACTTTAAATGAAAGTTCAGAAGACTAAAGAGGCCTTACTCACTTTTGAAAATGAACATAGGTGCTTTCTGAAGTTTTACCTGTGATGTGATATTTTATTGTACCAATATTAGATAGGGATTACTTATAGCATGGCAACACATTTTAGACTCAGAGTTAAAAATCATATATTGGAAAGGATACACGAATAAAAGCTCAAAAAAGTTTAATAAAATGTTGCCTGAGAGTCCCAATATGTATAGCTCAGTGGTTTCAGCATTGGCCTGCTAAACCCAGGGTTGTGAGCTTAATCATTAAGGGGCCATTTAGGGATCTGGGGCAAAAATCTGTCTGGGGATTGGTCCTGCTTTGAGCAGGGGGTTGGACTAGATGACCTCCTGAGGTCCCTTCCAATCCTGATATTCTATGATTCTATTTTCCTTATTCAAACAAAGTTTCTTGTTAAGTGTTAGAAGAAAATATTTGTTATTTATATTATTGTCACGACAGGTATTTAATATCCATTCATTGTTAGAAAAATGGAGAGTTTTTCCTATGAAGAGATATACATTTATTGTAAGAGCTGCAAACATTTTCTTCCTTCATTCAGCATTTACTCCCCAAAACACACACACACACACTTTGGTCTCTTTTTCCCAGGTCGCTGCAAGAGGCTTTTCCCCTCTATCCAGTCAATTCTCAATAAAATAAAAATTAAAACCTAAAAAGCTTCGGCAGAAAAAAGTGGCCAACTTAAGTTTTCATTTTGTAATCATTTCCATGTATTCATCTCCATCTTACAGTCCCATAAAAACTGAACAATGATTTGAATCAAGGACAGAGTGACAGACCTAACCCTGCATTTCTATTCATTTGTAGGAGCTTTTAAGACGCTTAATAGTATAGAATTTGGCTTTCTGTGGCACTTTTCATACTTCATATCTCTCAAACTGCTTTATAAAATAATGAGTTAGTTACTAGCAGCACAGTGACTGTACAGGCAAGCAGGGCAGCCATTATTCACTCAGAAACTGCTCACGCGTTCCGTACCCTGGTCATTAGAAACAGTTTTTCCTAAAGGCAGAATGTTGGCAAGGACAACAGCTTTATTCCCTCTGCTTTCTGGCAATTGACATGGAACCTTTACCTTTCACCTTGACAGCCACCAGACAGGGGCAGAGGGAACTTGTTTATATTCCATCAAAAATTCAAGAAAAAAATAGTTATTACCAGAACTGGGTGGGAAACAGATTTCCTGTTCTGAGAATTTGAGATTTTGAAATTCCCGCCCTGCATCCTGAATGGGACCAAAAAAAAAATCTCAAAAGTTTTCACAAACCAAAAATCCCCCAAAACTTTTGCATCAGGTCAATAGAAACATTTTGTTCTCATTTCAGCCCTTTAACTCTTTACTTTTCAAAAAAAAGGACAAATTCCAAAATGAAAAGTTGTTTCAAACAGAATAAAGAACTTTTTGCATTTAGAAAGTGTTTAACTATTCCCCTCCTTCCCCTAAACAGGAAGTTTCACAAAACTGACCCTTTCCCATGAACAGTTTTGATTTCAATTAATCAGAAGTTCCTGGTGAAAAATGTTTAACTGAAAGCTTCCTGACTAGCTATACTAACTTATTTTAATTTTAGATTTTCTAACAGCATTGGCCTGAGTCTCCACTCACACCTGTTATCCAAATGTATGATCCCATTGACTTGAATGGAGTTAATCCTGATCTTGCACTGGCATAATGGAGAGAATAATCAGGACCCAAATGGCAAGAACACAGTATCTCAGACTTTTCATATAGACAGCCACCTCATTTAGCAATATCGGAAGGACAGGTTGGTCACAACTCCTGACACCTTGCCACAACACTGAAGCAGATAACTTCTTTCTAAGCTTGGGGTTAAAAAACTATTCTTGTTTTATTAAGTAAGGCTCCAGTCCTGCAAAATGAGAGCACTCCCCAAGGCAATGGGAGTTGAGGGCACTAAGCACCATACAGGGTCTTCCCCTGATTAAACATGCTGCATTTTTACTGTATCATGGATATATTACCTGTCAGGAGGGGAAAGGCTCTTATGGATCCTGCTGTCCTAACTCAGGGAATGGGAGTTTTGCCCAAATATTGGTGGCAGGATCATGTCCTTAATCCTATAAACCTGGAGATTTCAAAATAGGCCATTTTGCACTTCAGATATACTTTACCTACATGGTAAATTGCATGGTACACTCATTTCAAATAGTGAAACTAATGCCTAGTTTTAGGTATAAAACTTAATGCAAATGGGAAAGGAATTTTGCTAATATTTAGAATAGTCCCAATTCTTATCTGCCTGCTTGCCTCAGAAATCCTTTCACTGAACAACAGAGAAAAATCTGTCGTTTTAACAAGATTAACCATTGGCTGCTTTCTGAAAGCCATTGGGATACCTCTATTGCTTTACAATCTGTTATCTCAGTGAACCTTCCCTGGCTTTAGAATATATTCCGTGTCCTTACTAAAGTTACTGGATAATTACTGCTTTTATCCACATCTAAATAAACTGATTATATGTATGTTAGACACTGGTAGGCCCTGTATTAATCTTAATCCTATGACTTCACTCCATGCATACCTGCTAATATACAAAAGCTACAGTGTGATATTTTCCATAATGATGGCCCAAGAGAGACATGAAAGACACTCACAGAAAGCAAATCAGGAACAGGAAACTTGAAGCAGTTCTAAGTAATCTAAGTGTCATTAACTGGCCAACATTTTTGGTATTGAGGCACTGAAGGTATTGGTTTATGAATCTGAGTTTGCCAAAAAGCAATGGGTGTCTGAAAAGAAGTTTTTAAAAAAAATACCCAACACCACAAGATTCTGGACCAGATCTGGAGAGTTGGCAAGAAAAGACTTCTGTAGTTTCTGTTTTGTAATTTAGTTTGTCTAGGCAATTATATTAGGAAAAAGTGAGGCAGTAATGACAGATCAGTGCAGATTGGAGTAAAAAAAAAAAATAGTGGAATTATCCCTCAAAGAAATGATCAGCAAAGAGACATCTTTAGCTGATCTTGAGCTCAAGAGACCTGGGCACTCACACCTACAGAAAAAAATAAAGCTTATCAGAGCTGAAGCTGAATTCTTCTCAGAAGACAGAACACTCACTACCCTCAAAGGTAATTAGATGCTCAGAGCTCCTTAGGAAAAGCTGCAGCTTCTCTAGCTTTTATGAAGGGGTTCACTGACTGCAGAAGCACCTCCTTGTGTCTAGGGATGCTGTAACTGCTCTCTCTCCATGTGTCACCCCCTGCCAATGGTAACTGCCTTGCTGTAGTGGTCCCTCTACTTATAACACAGCTCTCCAACAAAGTTGCTATTTAGTCCACCCCTTCCAGGGTAACAAAGCCCAACAAAGCCCAACAGTCCAATGTCCTCACAAGAGGGTCTTTGGCCTCAGCTCCAGGCCCTGGTCCTCACTTTTCCTTGGGGCTTTCTAATGGCCTTGTTCCCTTCTCCAGGCACAGACTCATACCACCTTGCCAGTGGTTGGTAGGGGAACACAGGCCCTATCACTACACCAGGTTCCTGCCCAGGGACTGTAAAACCAGCAGCCAAGGTCTGTGTGGTTCCACTCCTTGTCGCTGATTCCCTGGGCTCCTTCATATCCAGCCTCTCTTATGTTTGCCCTTTTAAACACCCCTTACTCTGTTTCTCCATGGGGCACCTCCCCGTCCCGGGCTCTTTCTCCTTGGCAATCCAAACCCTGCCCTTCTTTCAGGGCACACCACCAGGGCCTGCTCCACCTCAGGGTCTGCTTGCCAGCCTTCTGTAATCCAACTAGGATCCCAGGACTTATCCTCCCTTGGGTTTCCTCCTCTCCCCCCCCCCCCCCCCGTTCTGTTTCTCTTCTCCCAACACACACACACACACACACACACACACACACCAGCCAGCTGCAACTTCCTCTCCAGTTAAGCCTGGTTCTCCATCCAAGTGCAGCCAGGGAACATAACTGGTCTCCCAGACCCACATTAATCCATTCAGGGATTGTTTGGTGTGCACATGTGGGGTATACACACTCCTTCACAGGGTAATATTAAGTTTCATGCCAGGTGGAATGAGTATTTTCTATTGAAAATACAGCAAGTCAGCTTGAAGCTAATAAGTTATTATTGCCACTAGGATTTCTTATTAATGACCCATTGCCGGTATATGTAGGAGTGCTTTAATCCCGTTTGTGATTAATGTTTCATTCTTGGATCAAACTAGTTGTCTGTTCACAGAACAAACATTGAAAACTTCATTTTACTTTGCCCAGGATTTGTTCCGAGCAGCTTTGTAAGCTTCTACTTTATGAAAATCAAACAGGGTGCATATCTATTCACGAGAGCAGATTATCTGAGGCAGGATGGTCCAGGAGCTAGGATAGGAGCCTGGGTTCACTTCCCTAGTCTGCTACAGACTTCCTGTGTGACCTTAGGCAAGCCACTTAGTCTCTCTGTGCTTCAGTTTCCCAGTTGTAAAATGGGAATAATTCTACTTCCCTATCTCACACAGATGTTGTAAGACCAAATACATTAATGACTGCAAGGTGCTCTGTTGCTATAGTAATGGGGGCCATATAAGTTAGATTTGTTGAAAATAGAAAGATTGGAGGTCCAGTGATATATCCTACTACTTCTCACATTTGTTCATAAGATTATTCACTGCTAGTGATAGGCAAACCTGAAAAGGAATACTGGTTTTGCATAGTCTGTGCGTTTATTCCAAACATATCTATTTTGCCTTTCATCAGACTTCAGAGACAATAACTAACTCTGGTAGGCCAGATAGCAAAGAACAATTATCATTAACTCAACAGCTTGGGCAGATACAGGCAAATTCTAAAGGGAAAAAAGTTGTCCCAATGTATTTTTAAATAGCCAAACAGGATAGAGGCAGCCCTGAGGACAATACATTTACCTTTCCTATTGAAATGGGTCAGAAGGTAGCTAGGGATTTAACAGACTACATAGGTGTATGGAGTCTCTTTCTGGTTCTAATACAATGGCCCTAAATCTGACCTCACATACACACACTGATGTTTGTTGGGTTTAGGGTGTGGGTACAGGGTGGCATTGGTAGCCTGTGATAGGCAGGAGATTAGACCAGATGATCTAGTGATTCCTTCTGACATTAAACTCTATGACTCATGTACATACACACATTGATGCAATTCCATTTACTTCATTTGAGTTACTCTTGACTTAGGACACCATAAGTGAAAGCAGAGTCAGGCCCCTGGTCTCTAGGTAAGTATCACTGATTTTAGTCAAGATAGATCTAGACTGAAATGTTCTAAGTGCCTTAGATTTTTTAAAAATTACTAGCATTGGTTCCCCCTGTATTTCTTATATATAATTGTGAATATCTGTAAATATTAAATATGATTATTTAATATTGAGTATTATTGTCTGTCATAACAAAGTCACTATAGATCCAAGAGTTTAAAATCTTAAGCTCTGCAAAAGGAACAGCTTCTACCTAGCCCTATTACAGACTAACAATGTGCAGAAGGTATAAAGAGTTTCCTGTCCATTGGCACCAGAATTAAGTCCCATCTCTATTCCCCTGGGGTGCATGACACCCTAAAGAGGGGAAGCAGAAGTGAAAAGCAGGTGAGGTTATGGCTTGCTCCTCTCCCTTCCGTGCACCAACTAGTGAAAATGACTTGTTGCATGGGGGAAGTAAGCTACAACCCATAAAGGGGTATAGTAATGGTATGCCTGGAAGATCCCTCAGCCAGTGTGACTCCAAGGCACAGCTGAGCTCCTAAGGATGACTTGAGATCCAGTAGGGTGGGAGCTGAGCATTCAAAGACAAGTTACAGCCACAAAGCTAACATAGGACAAGTTGGACTACAGTGTCTGTGATGAACAATTTCCTATTAGATTTTCTTCAGCTATAATCTGGGCCCACAGACTGCTTGGCTTTCTTTATCTCAGAAATAGGAAAGTCACATCAATAATATTTGGCTTCTCTTAAGAGGAAGCTCTAGATGGAGGAAGTTGTGTCCCATTAAGAAAGCTGCATTCCAGCAAAAAACAAATGCCATTGTTCCATATAAATTCTCTCTTAAAAGTGTATCGTTGGTGTTGGTTTTGGGAAACATGGAGCACATTGGCTCAGTAGGGGGATATTATAACCTATTCTTGTACTAGTGACAGCCAAAGTGCGTTAGTTGTCCCCAGGGCCCAGTGGTACCAACTGATGTTTTTGTTTTGTGTATTAATCTGGCAGTGCCTCCATATCTCCCAATAGTACACATAGGGATGCCTACCTCTAAACCAGAAGGAGACAGCAAGTGCAATATTTGGCTCTTTTTAAGTGTCAAACTGTAACAGAAAGGGAGCACAACCTCCTGATAAGGAAGGGGATTATTAAGTGAGTCTGAATAAAAATAGACCACACTACAGAATACAAATAAATATTAGGCATGTGAAAGAATAATGTATTCCAGAATAATGTATTCCATATATATTTAGCACTATTGGAAGGTTAAGGCTGAGAAATGAAGCACACAAAAACCAAGGAATGCAACATCAAAGCTAAGAATGCAAACACTTGGGAAGGTAATAAAGTTCGATGTTAACGCTGCCCCCTTCTTTTTTATATTTTAAAATGTGGTGTGTTCATGTAATTATAAGTTAGTTGATAGTTTATTCAGGTTATACCTATCATGCATACTAGAATTTCTTATACAACTGTACATATAATAAAATACCTACACTCATGCTCAGACTTGGCTTGATTTTTAAATCTCATTCAGGTTTACTAAAGAAACCAAGTTTGGAGGAATATTTAAAGGTATTAAAGGTGTAGAGGAGCAGACTCACCCCTGCGGCGCCTCCTGCTGGTGACTCTGGGAATTAGCTTGATCCAGCCATCAGAGCGCCCTCTGCAGGCTGGTGATCTGCCTGTCCTCTGGCCCCCGTGTCCCTCCCAGACCCCGGTGCCCTTTTATCTGGGGTGCTGCCCCCTGGCAGTACACCCCTCAGTATTAGGGTCTCCCCTTCCCGGGGAACCCCCACCCACTATCCGTACCTCGCCTCAGAATAAGGCTACTGCCAGTCACCAGCTAGCCCCCACTCCCTGGGGCAGACTGCAGTATAGGCCACTCATCATAGGCAAGGTTGGGTTTGGACCTGCTGCCTTGGCCTACCCATGGGCTGCCCTCTGCAACCCCCAGTATCCCTTGGCCTTCTACTAGGCCGCAGCCTGGGGCTATCCAGGCTGGAGCTCCCCAGCTCCTCAGCCTTTCCCCAGCCCTGCTCCACTCAGGTACTCTGTCTCAAATGAAGTTTGGCAAGTTGACTTTTTTTATTATTTATTTATTGTTTTAAATATTGTTTATTTATTGGATTAACATACACTGGTTTAGAATGTTGAAGGGGCAGATTGGAGGGCTTTAGTTTTGAATCGGCCTTCCAAATAAGTGCTCTATGCCCCAAAGTTCAGAATTGGAAGGAATAAGGATGGTCTAAGTATAAAAATTAGAGCTGGGAGATCTGTTATATGCCTGGCTCTGCCACGGACTTCTTGGGTGGTCCTTATGCATATCTAAATATGCATTTGCATTACTCAATTTGCACACACAATTAAGATAATTGCATATGAAAAAATAAGTGTGCAATTTTGAATGTGCAAAAGGGTCTCCTTATAGAAAATGTGAGCCTCAATGACTCATAAATCACCCCCTCCACTCTTACACCAACCAACAATAAAACAACAAGGAGTTTGAATCACTCGTGGCTTCATTTCGGTTGTAACTTTTAAATGGATTCTGAAGGTCATGACTTAAACGGAGGGAGCTGTATTTTCTATTTTGGTCTGGCTTTAATTTGGGTAATCTTCCCATTAAATATAGCTATTTATGACATTTGTTAAAAGCCTATATTGCTAATTTAGCTCAAAAAAAATCTAATGGAGTTGTATTGGAAGTTTTCCATAAAATTAATGTTCCAGACTTAATGGATGTCTAAGGTATCATTATTAACGGGAATATTCCATAAACTAAAATCAGACCCTTTGAATTGGTGATCTGATACAGTTAGATCGGAACTTATTTAAAATTGGAAATGTGCCAAAGTACCCAGGAATTCAATTTAAACACCTTATGGACGTTAATGCTTTTACAGTATTTACTTTAATTAGTACTTTATTAAATGCTCAATTTCACTCACATAGTTGGACAAGAATAGCAGTCAGCCTGTGGGCAGAAGAAGTGTTAGCGGTGAGACCATTTTAACTCCCTCCCAATCTGCCAGAAACACAAATCTTCTATATCATTTCCAGGGTAATGCTGCCTTGAGCTACATTATCTTACCCTTTGTAAAGTCATACATGTGTATCACAACATGCCATGTGCCACTGCCCATCTGAGACCCAAAAAAACCCCAACTGCAAGCAGGCAAGACTTTGCTCTTGGTAACACTGTAAATCCAAAATAATACCATTGAATTCAGTATGGGGTTGACATGAAACAGAGACCATTTCTGGGCCCAGTAAATCTATCTTCCAACCAAGGAGTTCAGTCTTTTCTACACTGTGGCCTTTTTTTCAGCTAGCTGGAACCTATCTGGGCTCCCCCTCCAATTTAGCAATATGGAAGGGCAGAATGGTCACAGCTCCCCAGGAACGATTGTGGAGGGGGATAGGAGGAAAAGGCATGATGCCTCAGGTTGGCAACGCTTCTAATCTGATCAAATATGCTGTGTGTACCTTTATTAGACAGGAAGGGAGCAAGATGCCATAAACCCCCAGAAAATTGTTTTACACTGGCACAATGAAGCTTATTTTTCTTTTACTTAGGGCCTGATCCAAAGCCTACTGAAGTCCATGGAAAAACTCCTACTGATTACAATGGGCTTTGGATCAGACCCTTGCACCATTTTAAGTCAATCGTAGCTAGACTGAAGCCAGTTGAGTTAGATAAATCCATAATACATGGGAGGAGAATCGGTTCTAATTTCTTCGGAAAATAATAAACTGAAGGGCCATGCAAAAAATATGGAACCATGTTACAAATTCTATAAATATGTGAGGAATAAATGTATAAACACATCTTGGACCATTGTGCCTGGCCTCTACTCACTAAGTCAACTCCCAAGAACTCTTTCTAATCACAGGTGGTGCAGTGTCGTCTAGTGTAGTGCTTCTCAAAGTCGGGCCGCCGCTTGTTCAGAGAAAGCCCCTGGCGGTCCGGGCCGGTTTGTTTACCTGCCGCGTCTGCAGGTTCGGCCAATTGCGGCTCCCACTGGTGGCGGTTCGCCGCTCCAGGCCAATGAGGGCTGCGGGAAGGGCGGCCAGCACATTCCTTGGCCTATACCGCTTCCTGCAGCCCCCATTGGCCTGGAGCGGTGAACCGCGGCCAGTGGGAGCCGCCATTGGCCAAACTTGCGGACGTGGCAGGTAAACAAACCGGCCTGGACCGCCAGTGGTTTTCCCTGAACAAGCGGCAGCCCAACTTTGAGAAGCACTGGTCTAGTGGATAGAGTACTGAAGTAGAACACTAGAGTTCTATTCCCAGCTCTGGCCTGCTAGGTGAGCTTGGGTGAGTCACAGCCCCTCTCTATGCCTCAGTTTCCCCATGAGTAAAATGGAGACAATGATTCCTCCTTTGTAAAGCACTTTGAGATCTACTGATGGTAAGAGCTATTATTATGAGTAACTTCAAACAGCCATATATTTTAAGACAAACTGGAACAAAATGTTTCCATCTCTCCACCCCTCCCCCCACCCCACCCCAATGTAGGTACAACATGGGAGTGGATAAGTAATTTACAGCAGCTTGGGATCTGGCCCATGTGTATTACATTTCTTGCTGCACAAGCTCTCTAGGCAGGGCCGGCTCCAGGCACCAGCGCAGCAAGCAGGTGCTTGGGGCGGCCAACGGAAAGGGGCAGCACGCCCGGCTCTTCGGCAGCAATTCGGCGGCGGGTCCCTCAGTCCCTCTCAGAGGGAAGGACCTGCTGCTGAATTGCCGCTGAAGAATTAAGTGGCGGTGGTAGAAGTGCCGATCGCGGCTTTTTTTTTTCCCCGCCGCTTGGGGTGGCAAAAACGCTGGAGCTGGCCCTGTCTCTAGGTAAACCTGATTTTCTGGACACAGCCCATAATCCTCCAGATTTTAACCATATCCTGACGGACATACCAGCACTTCTCTTTTTCTCTCTCTGTTCTTAATATACATCGAGGGCCTATTCTCATTTACACTGAGGCCACTTTACACCACCTGAATAGTGTAAAAGGACCTTCAAGTGGGTGCAAGTGTAATCTAGATTGACTTCATGGCACCTGTATGCTGTGACAGTGTATATAGTGGCCTTGATACACAGGACAATCAAGCCCTGTACATTCTAAGGGGCAGAGACTGTCATTTTATTATATGGATGTAGTGCAAAGGGGCCCTGATCATGGCCTCTAAGCACTACTGTCATAAATAATAATTAACAATAGAAGCAAATGAGAAGAGTAGCTGCATACAACTATCTTAATGTAGCATTATGCATACACAAGTTAGGAATTCCAAAGTTATGGTTCTATCAGTTGCAATTCCACCATCACCCATATCTATTGAAAAGCCATTGTCCTTATTCTGGATCTGATGTGTCCCAGAATACATGATAATAGTGGAATTATTTCCTGGTCTCACTGCTCTTAAATTGTGAGGGCTGTTTTTTGTGTTGTTCAGCCAACTCTACCCTTGTCTATCAATCATCTGCTCCAGACACTAGACATACTCCCCCCACCTCCTGCCTTCTGGATTAAAAGATTTAAAATTCAAGTGCAATTAATGTGCAAAGATGAATTGATATGGAAGGGCTGATTGTCCAGCTCATGCCTAGTATGAAGATTTTTATGTACATCTCCAGAATTTCCTATTCTATGCCCCCAAGAGAAGAATCACTGGATCAGTATGCCTTGGTTGACAAGAATAAGTTGGAGGGTTCTATCTGTCTGGCCTGAAGAACACTGAGATCAGCCTAGCTGCAAACAGGAAGCTGCTATAATTTTACATTATCCTTTGGGACTGCCACCAAGTGTGACCTCATCCTTGTGTCCTACTGGAAGCCAGGATTAGAAAGCAAATTCTCTATTCCTTTTCTCCCTCACTGGGGAAAACCACATACACCATGGAGGTGACACATTGATCTGTAGGTGGAGGACTGAGGGCTCTAATCTCTCATTAGGGCTCTTTGGCTGGCCAAACTATGGAGTTATAGCAAACGCTACAGGCATGATAAATGAACTGGGCATGAGCATCATGGTGCTACAAGAGTTGAGCAGGAAGTTTAAGAGTGAAGAAATAGTCAAGAGCCCATACTTGGATGCTGGAATGGAGATCTGGCATACATCGTAAAAGTATATACTACTTTGACAATACAGGAACAGCACCAGCATTCCTAGACTTGAATATCTAGTAACCAAATTTTTAAAGAGAGAACAAAAGAAATAATTAACACAACCTGATAGCTTTCTTTGACAAGCCTTGTGAAGAGGGGGCAAGTGGTAAACTTGGTATATCTTGACTTTAGTAAGGCTTTTGATACTGTCTCACATGGACCTTCTCATAAACAACCTAGGGAAATACAACCTAAATGGAGCAACTGTAAGGTAGATGCATAACTGATTGGAAAACCGTTCCCAGAGAGTAGTTATCAGTGATTCACAGTCAATCTGGCAGGGCATATCAAATGGGGTCCTGTGTGAATCAATTCTGGGTCCGACTCTGTTCAATATCTTCAGCTATGATTTAGATAATGGCATAGAGAGTACACTTAGAAAGTTTACGGAGATACCAAGCTGGGAGGGGTTCTAAGTGCTTTGGAGGATAGGATTAAAATTCAAAATGATCTGGACAAACTGGAGACATGGTCTGACATAAATAGAATGATATTGAATAAGGACAAATGCAAAGTAGTCCATTTAGGAAGGAACAATCAGTTGCACACATACAAAATAGGAAAGGACTACCTAGGAAGGAATACTGCAGAAAGGGATCTGGGAGTCATAGTGGATCATAAGCTAAATATGAGTCAATGGTGTAACACTGTTGCACAAAAAAAAATTAAAAAATTAAAGAAAAGCAAACCTCATTCTGGGATGTATGTATGTAAGCAAGACATGATAAGAAATTCTCCTGCTCTCCTCCACACTGATTAAGCCGCAACTGGAGTAATGTGTCCAGTTCTGGGCACCACATTTCAGGAAAGATGTGGACAAATTGGAGAAAGTCAGAGAAGAGTAACAAAAATGATTAAAGGTCTAGAAAACATGACTTATGAGAGAAGATTGAAAAAAATGGGTTTGTTTAGTCAGGAAAAGAGAAGACAGAGAGGGACATGACAACTTTTTATGTACTTGAAAACTGTTGTTACAAGGAAGAGAGAGAAAAATTGTTCTCCTTAACTTCTGAGAATAGGACAAGAAGCAATGGGCTTACATTGCAGCAAGGGTGGTTTAGGTTGGACATTAGGAAAAACTTCCTAACTGTCAGGGTAGTTAAGCACTGGAATAAATTGCCTAGGGAGGTTGTGGAATCTCCATCATTGGAGACTTTTAAGACTAGGTTAGACAAACACCTGTCAGGGATGGTCAAGGTGGTCAAGATGGTCTCGAGGTCCCTTCCAGTCCTACGATTCTATGTCAATGTTTTTAGTATGTAGTATTTGGAACTACCAAGAAGAGAAATAAAGAGCCTCTTGGAACTGGTTTTATGGAACAGTATCCTACAGTGATTTACCAGGGTTTGAAATATGCCATAACACCTAAACACCGAATATTTAATCTACAGCAATATCTTCAGCTGCACCCCCCAGTGCTGAGCTGAGTGCAGGTGGCTTTATTCCACCTTGACAGCCTCCCAGTACTGTGGTCAGACAGGAGATGGTTTGCCCTCTGCTTCAGCTGAGAGCAGCCTCAGTGTTGCTTTAAGTTGCAACAGGTAATTGTGATCACCAAAGAACTGCTACACTCTGGCCATGCCTCTAACGTGCACTCCTTACCAAGTGCAAATAGGATCTGATCCTGTACAGTTGCCATTAATTTGGAAATTACCGTCCTTAGACAAATAATGAAAACAATTATGAGAGCTAACACTTCAATTTATTCACATGTACAGTTGCTACAGAACCTAAAATGAAGGTGGGAAATGGATAGACTCATGTCCCTTAGGGCTGTATGCCTGATCTTCTGGTTACAAAAAGTAGTACTTAAGACTGTGCATTAGCATACAGCAATAGAGTTTACTGAATTTAGGAGGCAAGATACTGAATATAGCAGGCAGCCAGCAGCTGCACATCAAGGCATTTAATTAAAATTAGAGCTGTCCAAACTTTCAAATACCTGAACTTGTGGGCCAGCTTAGTGACTCAGTGCTTTGGCAAAGGCTGTAATATTTCCTTTCTAGACGTTGTGGCTTAGAGCCAATGCTTTTATGCCAGATGCTCTGTCGTACTCCACCCACTGACCGAATGACTGGAAATTCTAGTTAGGACTTGAATGTCCTAATCCCCTGAGCTGAAGTATCCTCTCCATTTTTGTGGATAGAGGGGAGCTTGTGTGGGCTCAGCTCTTCCTGACCATGTGGAAGATGTGGAACATCACCGCCACCAGACCGTATTCTTTCACCTTGATGTTCCCCAAAGAAATTCATCGGCGATTTGGGGTAGGAGGGGGAACTGCCAGCATCTGAACTCATAGTCTAGATGGTATTAAATTACTGAGGAACCACAGGGTGTTCTTCAGACATATTGCCAATGGCAACACAACCCCTGTTGGCACTGTGCTGCCAGGGGGACTAGATAAATGTTACTGAGAAGCTGAAAAAAGATTTACCTCAGAGCAGTACAGCAGGATGGCTTTTGCAAGAGATGTGTTGCCAAGGGGAGGCTGGGGCAGGAAGGCAACATGGAGTAGTAGTTTTCCACGAAGACTGTAGATTGTAGGCTGCAATCTACATAGACCAGGTGATGATCCTTCTTTGTGAATTCCCTGCATGTGTAGGGATGAGGGCCCCCATCCCAAATCCTCCTTCTTTGAGGGGATGCGAGTTAGAAAATTCAGCACTGTGATCAATTAAATTGTCTGCCCTGGTCTGGCTGCCTTCCCTTGGAGTTTGTGGCAAGAGGAGGGTGATTTGTTCCCAGGCTAGGAACTGGAAAGCAGCCCTTTTAAGTTAGATGCCAGGGAGCGAAAGAGGCTGAAAAATCATCTTCCACAGAGACAAAATATCCCTAATCCTACAATAGGATTAGTTTAGCACTTCAGGAGAATCGGACCGGGGGATTACAGTGGATGAGAAACTGGATATGACTCAGCAGTGTGCCCTTGTTGCCAAGAAGGCTAACGGCATATTGGGCTGCATTAGTAGGAGCATTGCCAGCGATCGAGGGACGTGATTATTCCCCTCTATTCAGCACTGGTGAGGTCACATCTGGCGTATTGCATCCAGTTTTGGGTCCCCCACTACAGAAAGGATGTGGACAAATTGGAGAGAGTCCAGCGGAGGGCAATGAAAATAATTAGGTGGCTGGGGCACATGACTTATGAGGAGAGGCTGACGGAATTGGGCTCATTTAGTCTGCAGAAAAGAAGAGTGAGGGGGGATTTGATAGCAGCCTTCAACTACCTGAATGGGGGTCCCACAGAGGATGGAGCTCGGCTGTTCTCAGTGGTGGCAGACGACAGAACAAGGAGCAATGGTCTCAAGTTGCAGTGCGGGAGGTCTAGGTTGAGGTCTAGGTTGGATATTAGGAAAAACTATTTCATTAGGAGGGTGGTGAAGCACTGGAATGTGTTACCTAGGGAGGTGGTGGAACCTCCATCCATAGAGGTTTTTAAGGCCTGGCTTGACAAAGCCCTGGCTGGGATGATTTAATTGGGATTGGTCCTGCTATGAGCAGGGGGTTGGACTAGATGACCTCCTGAGCTCTCTTCCAACCCTAATCTTCTATGATTCTATGAATAGCCGATGTGAGGTGTTTGGCAGAAATTCCAGAGTAAGGGAGAGAGCTGATTGATATTAAACATTCAGGAGCAAGCAGAGCAAGTCAACAGGAAAGAAAACATGGGAAGGGGGGAGGCTGGCCACTGTCCTGGTAGGAGTGGGAATTCTCATGCTGCGAAAGGGAGATTCACTCTAAGGTCACACCGCTCTTATTGCTCTGATCTTCTGCCTTAGTAAACTCACAGGATTTTACATTCATACTGTGTGTCTGTTGTAAATTATTAGCTATGATCGCAGTGTTCAGTCTGACTGTATTCTAGAGTGATTGCTCTTATCAGACAATCTGAATAAAATCTTATTGACACATAGGAGCTAAAAAGTATCCCGCCTCTTTTGAAGAAAATGACAGAGTTGATAATCTTTTTTAACATTTGTTAGGAGGGTCCAGTGTATCCAAACTGCACCTACAGCTTGAATTAAAACATTGTAAAATAGATGGCAGTAAAGTGAATCAGTTAAAGTTAGAATGTTACAGGCCAAAGTATTTTACAGTGAGAATATACCAGTCCTTCTGCAACAGTTCTGAGAATTCCATTCTCCAAGTTTCAGATCAGGATCAGCTCTTAATTCACTCAAGTCAAATCAGGACACAACTCAGCCTACATTGCTGTAATTCCCGGTTGATTTGTCTTTTAATGTCCTCAATGGTCTAGTGTGTCTGTATTTTCAATCTTCTCCAATTTCTTAGACTCCTAAGCCTTTCTAGTCCACATACTGTGGCAGAGCTCTGACCTTGTCCCCGTGGGTCCTGTGCTTCTAGGTGGTATATGCTAGCCTCAGTGGCTCTCTGTGACGCTCCATGTAGCCCTTCTCTCTCTAGGGCCAGGGTTACAGTCTACTGAGCCCTTTTCATCATAATCCAGCAAGGAGGTTGGTGAGAGAATTCCCACAGTCTCTGTTGTTCCTAGGGCTTGTTTTAGAACAGTTTAGCCTCCTGTCCTGACAGGGGCCTGACTTCCCCTCCCAGGAGGTGTTCCTGTAGTGGTGGGTTGCGGGGAACCCGGGCCCGCCCTCTACTCCGGGTTCCGGCCCAGGGACCCTAATGGTAGCAGCTGTTGGCAGCCAACCTTTCACTACCAGAGTTGCTACATTTCCCTGGGCCACTTCCCCACAGCTCTCCTGCTTCTCCCTTACCTTAGGGCTCCCTTATCAATAACTTGATGGTGTCTTCATTAACCAGTCCTTCAGCCACACTTCCTCTCCTCTGGCTCTCCTCTGCCTGACTGGAGTGAGCCCTTTTTATAGTATCAGCGGGGCCTTAATTAGAGTCAGGTGGTCACATTAGCTTAATGGCCTCACCTGACTCTTTGCAGGTTAATTCGAGTCAGGTGTTCTCATTAGCCTGGAGCAGCCCCTGCTCTGGTCAGTCAGGGAACAGAAAACTGTTAATCCAGTGGCCAGTATATCTGCCTTCTGATATTCTGCTGTACCCAACTGGCCTGGGTCTATCACAATACCAAATTAAAGAGGGCCTGCAAAGCATCTCTCTCTTAGCCCCACTTAATGTTGTGTACATTTGTGAAACGTAGTCAAAGTGAGTGATCTTACCCACCAAGGCACAATAAGGATGGTCTATGTAACTCTTAAACCCTCCATGTAGTTGCTTCTTTTTGCATTACTTTTTTCTAGACTCCCTCTACTTAAACTCATATCTGAATTGCCCTTGCAGTCCTCCAATTCCTGAATCCTGAAGTTTGAGAATCCCCTAATTCCTGGATCCCAAATCTTCTTAACCCCAAACTCTGGATGCATTGTCCATATTTAGATGGAGGAATATTCAAATTAAAATTCTAATTGGCTGCTGAACAGTTCTTCTTCAATCCTTTTTTCAGTTGATGCTTGTGTTTCTTTCAGCTGCACATTGCATAAAAATACTCTCTTATTCACTTAGGCTTTTTAAAGAGATAAAACATTAATATTTTGCATCCTGGGGAGGCCTAGAGATTGCCTCTCACTGTGCATCATCCTGCGATCAGCTTGGACACTCTGGCTAACAATCCATAGACTGGCCATGATTCTATCTCCTCCCTGCCCCTCACATCTCATTTGAAGTGTGTTGAATTCCAACGGGCACACTGAAGCAGCCCCTAGCCTAGGTACCAGGGGTGGAAAGGGGTTAAATATTCCTTCACTCACTATATATTCATCCTGTAAGAGAGAAAGCTTCGGGGGGGGGGGTCATCTATTAATTATGGGTTCTCTGCAAGCTTCATATCTACCCCTGTTCTATACAATAAATTAAAAAAAAATCAGAAACACCAATAGAATCTTAAAGAAAGCATCAGGTTGTGATTCGGGGAGGGAAACTTTCTGAATGCAAATGTTAGCTGATAATTAACTTCAAAGGAGAAATTTCAAGAAATTAGGCAACACATGGATTACTTTACTGCTGAGAGTATTGGTGAATGATAACTCTGGGAACAAAATTTCCAGTGAGATTTGTCAGTTAGCCAAGATGAATGTTTGTAATTATAAAATTAAATTAATTTTAATGTAATGGCCTAGAAAGGGGAAATATACAATGAATGCAAACTTACACGGGAGAAATTTGGGGCAGAACACAAAACAGAATTGTTCACAAAGACTTGGAGGGGATTATAGTGTTTTAACATGCATTTGTTTTCAAGGGCTTGGGTGGTGACAAAGTATTTTTATTCGGACTCGCAGTATACATAGGAGGTAGGATCTCAGGCACTTTAGATAACAGATATGTAGAACCTCAGTATTCCTATTTAACATGTACAGAGTAAACTTTTAGCCTCACATAATCACAATCATGGTGTCAATAGATAGAATGACTATCCAAATACAACATGGAATAGTTAGGATTTAATCTAAAACAATAAATGCCACCTAGAGACATATTGAACAATATGACTATAATTTCACCACTCAGGGAAGCCAACTGCTTTCTGGTTCACTCTGCTAGGTCCATAGTATTATTTTGAGCAGAGAAGAGTTATCAGGATTCAGCCAACTGTATTCAGCCAACTGATGTGTCCTCTCAAGCAATGATAGTGTATTGTGCTGAAGATGTAATATCACACATGTACACAGTGCCAAAGATACACTTATTCTAATATATTCTATTCCATATATTTGGGTTCTTGTAGCATTTCTATCACCATGATGTCTGTGCACCTCCAAGAAAGAACCTCTGGGGTCACTGTACTTCTTCCCACCATGTGTGGCCAGTCCTGACGGCTACTCTAAAGAGAAGGGCATTATCTTGGCCCCTTCACTGCTGGCAAGTCTAACATATCATACTGTGTCATAACGAGACAATATGATCACATCTAAACAAAAAGTGCTTCAGTCTGATTGGAATTAAGTGCTTTGATAATTTTTCATTAACATTTTTGATAAAAATAAAAATATTTTGATTTCAGCCAATCAGCATTTTCCAACAGCAAACTATCCTGTTGGAAAAATGTCAGCCCCCTCTAACAGCCTTGCACTATTTCAGGAAGCAGCCAGATTGACAGTTTAGATGATGAAACTTTTAAGTCCATTCGCCAAGTGTTTTTCTTTCCTAGGAAATTTCATAGAACACCTCCCCTGCCCCAGCATCAATGCAATGCTATGGTTAAGAAATCAAGCACTCAAAAGTCAGGAAATGTAGAGTTACAGATGAATCTTAATATTATCCCTTTGTCCTTAAATGTAAAAATGTGGTGTCCCTGTATACCAGGGGTGGGCAAACTATGGCCCACAGGCAGCATCAGTCCCGTCAGTCATTTTAATCCGTCCCTCGAGGTCCTGGTGGGGAGAGGGGTCTGGGCCTTGCCCCGCTCCGGCGCTCCAGCCGGGGAGCAGTGTCGGGGGCCACTCCATGCAGCTCATGGAAACAGCAGTATGGCCCCACTCCAGTGCTCCAGCCAGGAAGCAGGGTCAGGGGGCTGCGCCATGCGGCTCCTGGAAGCAGTGGCACGGCACTCCTCTGAATCCTATGCGTAGGGGCAGCCAGGGGCCTCCACTCTGCATGCTGCCCCTGCCCCAAGTGCCTCCTCTGCAGCTGTCATTGGCCAGGAACTGCAGCCAATGGGAGCTGCAGAGGTGGCACCTGCAGACGAGGCAGCGCCTATGGACGGGGCAGTGTGCGCTGCCGCCTGGCCGCGCCTCTGTGTAGGAGCTGGAGAGGGACATGCACATCCTTCCGGGAGCAGCTTGAGGTAAGCGCCGCCCCGAGCCTGCACCCCTGAGCCTCTTCCCATGCCCCAACCCCCTACCCGAGCCCTGATCCCCCTCCTGCCCTCTGAACCCCTCTATCCCAGCCCAGAGCACCCTCCTGTACCCCAAATCCCTAAACCCCAGCCCCACTCCAGAGCCCACACCCCCAGCCGGAGCCCTCACCCCCTTCCGCACCGCACCCCAAAGTTTGTGAGCATTCATGGCCCGCCACACAATTTCTATTCTCAGATGTGGCCCTTGGGCTAAAAAGTTTGTCAACCCTGCTGTATATTATAAAGCAACTCCAACAGATCACACAATGCTCTGTAGAGCAGTGTGACAAAGCCCAGCACCCCTGTCTAGGAAGTGATGATATCCCTATTTTACAGTTGAGGAACTGAATGACAGAGGCACTAAGGGTATGTTTACACTACGAAATTAGGTCGATTTTATTGAAGTCGATTTTTAGAAATAAATTTTATACAGTCGACTGCGTATGTCCACACTAAGCGCATTAAGTTGGCGGAGTGCGTCCTCACTACCTTGGCTAGCATTGACTTACGGAGCGTTGCACTGTGGGTAGCTATCCCACAGTTCCCACAGTCTCCATCGCTCATTGGAATTTTGGGTTAAGCTCCCAGTGCCTGATGGGGCAAAAACATTGTCACGGGTGGTTTGGGGTACATGTCATCAGTCGCCTGTCCCTCCGTTAAAGCAACGGCAGACAATCGTTTTGCGCCTTTTTTCCACGCAGACTCCATACCACGGCAAGCATGCAGCCCGCTCAGCTCAGCTCACCGAAACCACCACTGTTGTATCCTGGGTGCTGCTGGCAGCAGACGGTGCAGTAGGTCTGCAAACCATCATCATCCACCGCTTCCGCTGCAACTCTGCTCTCCTGCTGTTGTAAATGAGCTCAGTCTCAATTGAGTAAATGATGACTGAGCTCAATAGAGTAAATGATCTCAGTCATCCATCGCTTCCGCTGCATCTCTGCTCTCCTGCTCTCCTGGTGCCATGAATCCAGCTCGCAGGTCCTCTCGTCGTTCGGTATAAATATCTATTCTCATGGCATCCGTCGTCATCCACCAATTCTGCTACAACTCTGCTTTCCTGCTCTCCTGCAGAGGCCATACCACGGCAAGCATGGAGCCCACTCAGCTCACCGCTGCTGTTGTGAGCATTGTAAGCACCTTGCACATTATCCTGAGTGTATGCAGCACCAGAACCTGCAAAAGCAGGCAAGGAGGCGATGGCAGCACAGTGACAAGAGTGATGAGGACATGGACACAGACTTCTCTCAGAGTACGGGGCCCGGCAATGTCGACATCATGGTGTTACTGGGGCAGGTTCATGCCGTGGAATGCCAATTCTGGGCCCAGGAAACAAGCACAGACTGCTGGGACTGCATAGTGTTGCAGGTCTGGGATGATTCCCAGTGGCTGCAAAACTTTCGCATGCGTAAGGGCACTTTCATGGAACTTTGTGACTTGCTTTCCCCTGCCCTGAAGCACAAGAATACCAAGATGAGAGCAACCCTCACAGTTGAGAAGCGAGTGGCGATAGCCCTCTGGAAGCTTGCAACGCCAGACAGCTACTGGTCAGTCAGGAATCAATTTGGAGTGGGTAAATCTACTGTGGGGGTTGCTGTGATCCAAGTAGCCAATGCAATCACTGAGCTGCTGCTATCAAGGGTAGTGACTCTCGGAAATGTGCAGCTCATAGTGGATGGCTTCGCTGCAGTGGGATTCCCTAACTGTGGTGGGGCGATAGACGGAACGCATATCCCTATCTTGGGACCTGACCACCTTGGCAGCCAGTACATAAACCGCAAGGGGTACATTTCAATGGTGCTGCAAGCACTGGTGGATCACAAGGGACGTTTCACCGACATCAACGTGGGATGGCCGGGAAAGGTACATGACGCTCGCATCTTCAAGAACTCTGGTCTGTTTGAACAGCTGCAGGAAGGGACTTACTTCCCAGACAAGAAAATAACTGTTGGGGAGGTTGAAATGCCTATAGTTATCCTTGGGGACCCAGCCTACCCTTTAATGCCATGGCTTATGAAGCCATACACAGGCAGCCTGGACAGTAGTAAGAAGCTGTTCAACTATAGGCTGAGCAAGTGCAGAATGGTGGTAGAATGTGCATTTGGACATTTAAAAGCTCGCTGGCGCAGTTTACTGACTCGGTTAGACCTCAGTGAAACCAATATTCCAATTGTTATTGTCGCTTGCTGTGTGCTCCACAATATCTGTGAGAGTAAGGGGGAGACGTTTATGGTGGGATGGGAGGTTGAGGCAAATTGCCTGGCCACTGATTACGCACAGCCAGACACCAGGCAATTAGAAGAGCGCAGCAGAGCACAGCAGAGCACGCTGCGCATCAGAGAAGCTTTGAAAACCAGTTACATGACTGGCTGGGCTACGGTGTGACAGTTCTGTTTGTTTCTCCTTGATGAAAACTCGCCCCCTTGGTTCACTCTACTTCCCTGTAAACCAACTGCCCTCCCCCCTTCGATCACCTCTTGCAGAGGCAATAAAGTCGTTATTGTTTCAAAATCATGCATTCTTTATTAATTCATCACATAAATAGGGGGATAACTGCCAAGGTAGCCCGGGAGGGATGGTGAGGAGGGAAGCACCAGGTGGGGTGGTGGATGAGGGGAGGAGGGAAGGACAAGGCCGCACTGAACTTTAAAACTTATTGAATGTGAGTCTTCTGTTGCTTGGGCAGTCCTCTGGGGTGGAGTGTTTGGGTGGCCGGAGGCCCCCCTCCCACGTTCTTGGGCATCTGGGTGAGGAAGCTATGGAACTTGGGGAGGAGGGCAGGCAGTTACACGGGGCTGCAGTGGCGGTCTGTGCTCCTGCTGAATTTCCTGCAGCTCCACCAGATGCCGGAGCATATCAGTTTGATCCCCCAGTAGCCTCAGCATTGCATCCTGTCTCCTCTCATCACGCTGCCGCCACCTCTCCTCTTGCTCCTGCCAGCTCTCATCTCGCTCGTCCCTCCTATCCTTGCGTTCATTTTCTGCTTTCCTGGATGCTGACATTGTTTGCCTCCACGCATTCTGCTGGGCTCTTTCAGTGCGGGAGGACTGCATGAGCTCAGAGAACATTTCATCGCGAGTGCGGTTTTTTTGCCTTCTTATCTGTGCTAGCCTCTGGGACGGAGCTGATAGGGGGAGCGTTGAAACATTTGCAGCTGTGGGAGGAAAAAAAGGGAGAGTAGTATTTTAGAGAACAATGGGTAGACTCTTCCACGGTGAACCAAATTGTTAACATTACATAGCACACGTGCTTTCGGTACAAGGTCACATTTTGCCTCTTATATTGAGGGCGTGCTGGTTTGGTGTGAGAGATCACACACGCAGGGCTGGGCAACAGAATTCGTCTTGCAGGCAGCCATGGTAAGACACAGTCTTTCGGCTTCTTCAACCTTCAGAACATGTGGGAATGGTTTCAAACTGCAGCGCCCTCCTTTCCTATAACAAGCACCCATTGGGTTGGCCATTTAAAAGGAGGGGCTGTACTGGCCATGAATGCATCCCAAGTCTTCAGAGCAAATTAATCATTAAACACGCTTGCTTTTAAACCATACATTATATTTACAAAGATACACTCACCAGAGATGCCTTCTCCGGCTTCATGGTCCATGAGCCCAGGTTGGGAGGGTATTGGCTCCAGGGTGATAAACAGTTCCTGGCTGTCTGGGAGAATGTTTTCTCCACTTGTGTGCTGTGCGCTATCCTCTTCCTCCATTTCCTCATCTTCCTCATCCCCAAAATCCTCATACCCGTTGCATGAGACTCCGCCCTTGCAGGTGTCCACAGACAGGGGTGGGGTAGTGGTGGGGGCTAGATTTGCATGCAATTCATCGTAGAAGCGGCATGTCTGGGGCTCTGACCCGGAGCGGCCGTTTGCCTCTTTGGCTTTTTGGAAGGCTTGCCTGAGCTCCTTAATTTTCATGCGGCACTGCTGCGGGTCCCTGTTGTAGCCTCTGTCCATCATGCCCGTAGAGATTTTTTCCAATGTTTTGGCATTTCATCTTTTGGAACGAAATTCTGATAGCATGGATTCATCTCCCCAAACAGCAATCGGATCCAGTACCTCCCGTTTGGTCCATGCTGGAGCTCTTTTGCGATTCTGGGACTGCATGGTCACCTGTGCTGATGAGCTCAGGCTTTTTCCTGTCTACCCTGGCCAGTGCATCTGAGTTGAGAGTGCTGTCCAGAGTGGTCACAACAGAGCACTCTGGGATAGCTCCCGGTGGCCTATACCGTCGAATTACGTCCACACTACCCCAAATTCGACCCGGCGATGTAGATTTCAGCGCTAATCCCCTCATCGTGGAGGAGTACAGAAATCGATTTTAAGAGCCCTTTAAATAGACAAAAATGGCTTCGTCATGTGGACGGGTGCAGTTAAATTGATCTAACGCTGCTAAATTTGACCTAAACTCGTAGTGTAGACCAGGGCTAAGTGACTGCAAACATCACACAGGAAGCCTGCTGCAGAGCAGGGAATCAAACCTAGTTCTCCCAAGTCCCAGGCTAGCACCCTAGACACTGGGCTACCCTTCCACTCTTGTGTACGATTGGAAAAGTTATAAATTTTTTTGGAAATTGGGTTAAGTTAACTGAGGTCCATAGTACAGTTCCATGGTTCTGATCTGAATTCTCAGTACATATTGTCCTTGAGAGCCCACGGCCAGTTCTGGCTGAGAAATATTGTACTGTTTGACTCAGTCTCTGATTGCTAATTCTTTAATAGTCATCAATGGAATATTTGCAGCATGGGTCACTATGCAATAAATATCCTCTTGGTGATATATTTCTTTTTAAATGTGAGTGAATTTCTACACAGCTGGTCACTTCCCTACAGTAAATAAGGATGTAATTTTAATACACAGAGAGCAAATGAGAGGAAAAAATGGAAAGGGAATATGTATGGCAGTGAACTGAGATTTATTGCTGAGGGGACATCATAAAGGTCATGGCAAGGAAAGTTATTCATCAAATACTTATTATCAAGGCATAATAACTGTAAGTGAAACCAACTGTTTGTACCCAATTGACATGTATCATAGAATATCAGGATTGGAAGGGACCTCAGGAGGTCATCTAGTCCAACCCCCTGCTCAAATCAGGACCAATCTCCAACTAAATCCCCAACCAGCCCTCTCAAGGATTGAACTCACAACCTTGGGTGTAGGAGGCCAATGCTCAAACCACTGAGCTATCCCTCCCCCCCGTGTACAAAGTATGGATAAGATTCATTGATAAGAAAAAGATTTTTCCTCCTCTTTTTGATACACTAGATATTTCTCATGGATTACTTCAAGGATTTTCCAGAGTACTGTATTTTTAAGAGAGAGACAGTAATGACCCCTATATTTAGGTTGCCTAATACTTTTATATAGCTCTACTTTGAATTCATACACAAAATCACTACATTGTGTGACAATGAAGGTGACATATGCAAAACCTCTGAAATAAAAACTCATCTAATGGACATGTCTTCTACTCATGAGACACACATGGCCATTACAGCCACTATCATACACCACAGACAAGGTACGACAACTTTAACTCTGCCCAGGTAAGGATGCCAGACTTCCAGCATGCCCTTTCCCAATTTCCCTTCACCAACAAACCAGACTTCCTGCCCCCAAGCCTTCCCACTCTATTATACTATCTGCATGGTTCTGGAAAGCTATACTGATTGGGGAAAGAGATACTGGCAGGCTGGTATCCCGAACGACTATCAATTTTGATTGGTGTGTTTAGTCACATGGTAGGTATTTTCATAATCAAAGTATTAAAAAATGAACATTTTTAAAAATCATCATTTTTTCTATTTGGAAATCTTCCAAATGCTACATCAGAGAATAGGAATAGGTAATGGATAATATCTTATGAATTGACTACCATTACATACAATTTTTAAGTCATGAAGAAAATGGGAATGGGTGTGTATATCTATACAGATAGTTTAGTAAATTAATAGAAAAATTAGATACATCATAAACCTTATTGAGCACAAATTTCTGTAGTTTTTAAGATAGAGAAGCCCAAAATATTAAGGTTCAAAATATTAAGTTTTGGGTCTATTTACAATTAATTATAACTCAAAAATTTGTGGATTTGAAAATCCTCATAAAATCAAATCTTTACCAATAAATTAAGTGCTGTAAATCTGAGGTTTAAGCTTCATACAAAACAAATTCCTGCTTTAAGTGCAACATGGAGCCCAACTTTATCTATAGAATTGTTATCATTCCTCCATAATGAAAAATGAATTATTGACAAACCAAATCATCTGTGACAGGGATAAATTGCAGAGTATTGTAATAAATTGCCTTTATCGTGGACCTTTGACTGTCTCACCCGTAGTGGGATCACCTAACCTGAACTCTGTTCACTAATTCATTTCCTTGGATCTCTAGCCATAATTCCAAACCTCGGAGCAGCGACAAGCAGACACTATTTTTAAAAAAATTGATTGTACCACAAGCAGTATTTTCTCCTTCCCCATCCCCCAAAACAAAAAAAGTTTCTCTTCCTAAATTACATTGGCCTGAAGCCCATAGACAATATTCTGTCTTGGACTAATGGCAGGTTTAAAGGCCACTGCTTTCCAGTAAATCACAAGTTTTGACCCTTAAAATCATTACATTTTAAGCTTACAATATCTATTTAAGAAATTTCAGGAATATGTTAATTACAATTTTTCTTTCACTCCAAAACCTCTTGCATTGGGTTCCTGGTACTTTGGCATCTGGCTTTATAGGAGGAATATAATAATACCACCAATTATTTTAAAAGACTTCTCTACAATATTTCTGATTTTTCTTCTCTAAAGCATAAGGTACATACAGAATACATGATGGGAGGAGGTAGTTATAAACATAGGAAATGTCATACTGGATTGGACCAGTTGTAAATCAAATCTAGTATCCCGTCTCTAACAGTCTACAAAAGCTCATAGAGAGTAAATACCCATGAAGCAGAACTGCCCAATTTGCTACTTTTTTCCTTCCTGGGAGGGATGGGAGGAGGGAATCATGTAGCTTTATGAGTCCCTTTGGTGCTACAAGTATAGCCACCATAACTTCCATCTTCTTCCTGTAACTCATCACTATACTTCAGTGTTGCCAACTCTCTCAATTTAATCACATATTTGATGTTTTTTAAAGTCCTATCTCCTATATGAGGCTCAGTTTTACTTAAAGTTTCTAGCCCTCATAGCTGCAGAGAAAAGCTTGAAAATGTTGACCTGAAAGGCTCAATTCAATAAACAGAAGCCAAATAAAAAGAATCCAGAATTTCTTTTATTTTTATTTATTTATTTATTTTGCAAGGGCAGGGGATTGACTCAAGGTCTCTGAATGCTTGGGATTGGCAATGCTGATTTACTCCATACAACAGCTCCCTCTACATCAAGTTTTTTCACTCCATGCCTCAGGGGTTTTTTTACTTTTTTTTAAATAAAAGAAGGCAGGGACCATTATCATATATTTCGTTGCAGTGACCTTCAAAATGTGTAGCTTAAAAGATGAAAATTGACCCTGTATGCCAGAATCTCCCAACAGGCAACTAAAAGATTAACCACCCAATTTGTTTAAAGGAACATAAAGACATATATACTTATAGGCAAAAGAATACATCCCCCCTCATTAGCATAACAATAATCTAAAAAGAGGATTAAAATGGGAAAGCATTTCACCTTTATAATGTAACGTACAAAGCCAACAACAAGAAACAAATTATATGTATTCAGACTGCACCATAGGAGCTTTCAAAATTCTGTTCAACCAATATTACAGAAAGACAATTTACCTGTGTTTAAGTCATGAAACTCCACAGAGCTGCAGAAACAGCTAAAGTCTGCTTTCCATAGCAAGGAGTTAGCACAGGGCGGGGAGCCAGCAACTCCTTGGTTCTATCTCCACCTATGCAGCAGAGACCTGGCACTTGTTTACAAATATTGTTTAGTTAAGCCTCACAACACTCCAGCGAAGTAGCTACATATCATTATTCACATTTTACTCATGAAGAAACAGAGACTCAAATAGATTAAGTGAGTTATATGTTCACATATTAAATGCATGTCAGAACTAGGATTAGAAGGTATGTCTCCTAATTTCAATATCCATGTGTGATGGGATCCACTCACCACAGTGGCACCTCCTGCTGGCCATCACAGAGATTAGCTCTGCTGCCGGTGCCTCTCCTCTCATCTTCTCCACCTGCAAGTCCACCTCAGTCTAAGTAGTTGAGCGTCCTCTTCATGCCTCTGCTCTCCAGCTGAGTCACCATCAGTATTTTCACCTTGCCGGGGTTCATTCCATTATTCTGGCCACTTCCCCAGTGGCTCATGGGAAGGACCCAGGCACATCCACTACTCCAGGTCCCGATCCAGGGACCCTGCAGATAGCAGCCTCCTACATCTCCTTAACTTTCTTCAATGCTGCTTCAATTCCCTGGACCACTTCCCTGCAGCCCAAGCACCTTCCTCGCCCTCTTCTTAAGGCATTCAGCCAGCAAGTCACAGCAGTCAGCCAGCTCCTTCTTGCTCCCCCGGTCCTAAATTTGACCCCCGACCTTGTGACAACTAGAGGAGTGAGGTTGGGGGTCAATTTCTGTATTGAAGCAGGATCACCACACCTATTTTCATAGATCCAGTAACCACCCCAAACACACCAAGAAATCTGTTATCTACAGCTAGGAACTCAAATACCATAGGATATACTCCAAGGAGAAAGTCTGGGATATGTACCTCAATACACTCAAAACCACCATCACCAAAGAAGGACACTCCAGAGAAGTAGTTTGCATCATGGAATGGACTACGCTAATACCCTGAGAGAACCTGCTCCAATAAAGAATTAAAACCCCTTCCAACTCAGAGCTGTGATGCTCTCAGTACTTTTCCCAGGCCTGGGGAAGAGCTCTGTGTAGCTTGAAAGCTTGTCTCTCTCACCAATGGAAGTCGGTCCAATAAAAGATATTACCTTACCCATGTTGTCTCTCTAATATCCTGGGACCGACATGGCTACAACACTGCATACAACTCTCACAAATCTATTGTGTGTTGAATTAGTTTTCCCAATACCTCCCCAATTTAAATGGCAATCCTGTTAAATCAAGTGCCAGTTTTCCACTAAGCAAGAGGACCACATGGTGAGTACCCACATAAAGTAACTAAGTAAATATTAGTATCTATTTTACAGATGGGGAAAAAGACAGTGAGATTAAGAAGCTTGCCTTGAAGGCACTGTGGTCTAGCGATTAAGCATGGCTATATGTCTCAAAGAATAAATTATTTGGAATTTGTATTTTTATTATTAAACCAACTTTTAATAGATAACACAATAGACAACAAACAACTTTGGCTAATCATGGATTTATCTAATGGAGGCATTGCTGAATATCAAGACTTCTATCTTCTCTTCCTCTTCAACTGGCTTGCCTTGAGAAAGCCAGCCACTGTAGCACTTCCTTGTTTCCTCTTTTGTTAGTTGGCATAAGTAGCAAATCTTGTGAACTTTGGCTAACTAGAGAGTTTCAGTTAACCAGAATTCAGATAACTGACTTCTCTGCAAGCAGCAAAGAGCACCACCAAGTTCGGCATTTTCCTCAGGTACGTTTTTCTTCTGATTGTTTGTTCCCTTGTGATTCCCCTAAATGAAGTCTAACACCTTGATCCTGCAAGCAGCTCCAAGCAAGGAAACCTTTCTACCGACATGGAGCCCTACTGAAATCAAAAGCTGCCCAAGTAAAGTTTGATCTTTTAAATAACCACCACACTTTAAAAAAAAACATTTTCTCCAACCAAAAATATTTACAAAATTTTTTAAAAAGTCATGATTTCAATATTTGTTTTTAACTGTACCTGGCTGAGATTACATTGCTCTCATTCCTATTTTAGCGTCTCAAAAAACAAATAAAGAAAAGAAAAGAAAAAGGTCTCTGAGTAGAAAGGCACAATATATTGAAGTTTATGATAAAAAGGTATTGCCTGGCAGGTTGAGAAATCCACCAACTATAGTATATAATACCAAAGTCACAAGCTACTTTTTCAACCCAAGAGCAATACGTTTCTAATATAAGTGAAAAATTTGCCTGTATATAATTTACTAAATACTTTAAAGTATCATAAATATAGTATTTCAAATTGAAGACACAGGCTTCACTCTCTGAACTAATGGGTGAAAGATGTGAGTGCAACAATTGGGACTGCAGAGTGTGCAGCTGGGCATGCTGTTTAATTTTAATGCAGACTTTGAAAATGCTAGAAGAATGACTGAAGTATTTCCCCTTCAGTAAGAAATATGGTCTTAAAAGGGTGACTGGAAATTTCACCAGGAAAAAAATAAAAAAGCAGGAAAACCTTGTTTTGTGTTTAAACGCTGGAATGTACCCTAGGTAACAATAATGTAATAAGTAGGAATATCTTTCAGGAGTGAGCTCCTGGCCTATCAACATCTAGTCCTCATAGAAACTCTGCCAAATTTTACCCACCAACATGTTGGAATAATGATAATTTGGGATTTTAGGGGCTGATAAATGACAGGAAATCTTTGATTTAGTTTGTATTGTGGAGATAAGTACAAATAATGTTTTAAAGCGTCTCTCCAAATGGAAAGAGTGAATACAGAGTTCTGCTTGTTTGGAATTTGGTTGTGTGACTCAGGTGACATATTGTGAGGGTTAAATGGAGGTAAGTGATGGAAAGTTAAGAAATGAATATAAGTGGAAAGAGCAAATGAGATATACATGGCCCAATTTTCAAACATGTACATCTTAATAAGAAATCTGAATTATGCACTTGGATGCTCTGATAAGCATATGCACACCTAAGTGAAGATCTGACTTTCCAAATACCAGCTCTCTATTGGTTACATCTTTCAGAAACTTAGACACACTTTAGAGCTTGGACAACTTACTATGAAGCACTATAATAAATTATTTGGGAAGATGGGGGAATATTTGGAGGCTAAAAATTGGAGGCAAGGTGTAAAGCTAACAGATAATAAGAGCCTTATGAAAATCATGGCTCTGTTGTTGGGAATAGCAGCCCAAAATTTAACATATCTGTATAATTCAAATGGCTTAGAGGGTCATATTTATTCCATTACTTTATTCAATTCCATTTTTTAACTTCTATGCACAGTTTTAGTTACCCTCTTTGAGGGCTGATTATTTATTATGCAGACCTCAGAGCTAGGTAAGGGATGCCACCTCCTGATCTAGCTCTGATTTGGTTTTAAACCACTCCAGAGCATTTGATAGGGGTAAATCATGGTGACCTACTCAATGTTTTAACACAGACCAGGGTTCTTATATTATTGATAGTGATTCGACACTATATAGCTTGTTACTAAGTTTCAAATCACTATCAATAATACAAGAACCCTGGTCTGTGTTAAAACATTGAGTAGGTCACTGTATGAATCCAGTACCAAAGAAGGAGCCCTTTTCGGGGTGAAGAATGAGATACACATGAGTAAACAGTATTCCCAGTGCTGTACATGCTTATTTTTAAAATCAGATATCTCCCATTATTCCTGCCTGGCTGCTCTGCAATCTCAGAAGTATCTGATTGTCTAGATAGATGGGTTGAGGCACTTAAAGCAGTCAGACTATGACCACATTGGAGTTATTTTTAATTTGATTTCCAATTAACTCAAGTTAACTAACATATTAGTACATGCTTGTCTGGGCACTCCACAAACATTTGTTCCAGAACCACAAAGATTTGTGGTTTACCCTAAGCTAAGCTTGAGAGTTTGGGGTTAGGACTTTTGCCACATCATTTCATATAATGGATCTTTATCCAGGCATTTTTGGTCCATTATCAACCAGGAGAAATGTACTGTATTGTGGGTGGGAAATAAAAGGAGGGTTTTGCTTTGCCAGCAGGTATTCCTTAGCGACTGAAGGAAATATTGAGCCAGATCCTCAGCTGGAAAAAATCAGCATGCCTCCCTTGACTTTAATGGAATGAGGCTGTTTTACCCCAGCTGACAATCTGACCTAAAGATTCTGGCATTATGACTCACTGTAGTATAGTGTAGAAGAAGGATTTACATTGGCGTGAAGTACACATTTAAGTTGAAAGCACTGGATGTTCCTTCTGGCTGAACAAGTCCCCTTAATAGAGCTGGTGTTTGCATATTAGTTTCATGTTTCCTCCTCACTGCAGGTTGTGCCTAGATTATATGTTTCTTTCCAAACATTGGATGAACTGCTAGAATTTGATCAGATAGTTGTTGTATTTGCCTGTCCAGGAGAGTGAGTTGAATATAATCAATTCAGAACACTCTTGATTTTGTGTTACATTTTCATTTTGCTAAGAGTTTTTCAACCAAGTTTCTTAAATGTGGCTTGATACTTATTTTGCTGGGTTTTCTCCTTTCTCTCTCCTCTCTTTTGGGGTGGGCTGGGCTGGCACCTTTTCTGCCTGGAAGGAGAATGCAGTGAGGTATACCTCTTAAACCAGAGAATACATATATGTACAGTAAAGGAATTAGAACTCACTTGATAGGTGAAATTCATCCTCCTGACCCATACAGAGCCCAAATAATTGGGCTTGTGCATGAGAGGTGAATTTCACACACTGTGTTAATGTGACAGTGGCCATTGTTAATAATGGCATGTGCATGCTGCCGCTAGTCAACTACTGTGATCATGGGAGAGAGCCAGCTAGTGGTGTCTTTAGAGACTGCAGCTGTGGATGGACAGGATAGGGAGAACCAGATGTCTGAGATTTTAAAATAATCACACATTTTTTTCACTACAAAATTACAAGCTATTGTCATTCTTTATTTGCTGGCTTGCCTGGTAAGATCTCACATCATGAATGGGGCTGTGATGAGGCTGCTTATGAAAAGGAGGCTGTCTCACATTTCTCCTGTTTAGAAACAGCTCTCTTGGTGGTCTGTAAAACAAAGTACTGCACTGATTTTAAAATAATTTATTAAAAGGAACCACACAGCCGATTGTATTGTACTGATCTTTTAACTCTTTATTGTCCCAAATTCCATGGATCCATGGCTTTGATTCAATGTGCTGCTCCTGTGGGATCTCCCAGGGACTGGAAATATATGGAACGTTTGCTGTCTCCCTGAATTTGTGTTTTCTTTTTTATTCCTATTGTACTGGATATTAACTATCCCTAGGAAGAGAACCTAATTGGAGGTGACTGAGGGTAGGCTGCCTTACACAATGGTGAATTCCTTTCTAAGCTGTATAGTGCCTCCATCACTGCTACAGGGTGGTGTAATTTACATGTCCCTGTGCCAGCTTTTGTCAATCTGGGCCTCTGCATCTGCAGTTCTGAAACAGTGACTAATACGTGATTACTTTGTATGAGTTCAGCACACCTCCAAGGGAAGAAAAACAACAGATATGTCTTCAGCTTTCCTAGGATGGAACTACTTGAGATTTAAGGGTGTTGAGAAGCTCTGTTGCCCATTGTTATAATAAGGTATATTTCAATAATGTCAGCACAATATACTGAGGAAATGTCACATCTGTCTGCAATTGGCTACCTCTAGATAGCAGAAAACCAGCTGGAAACCTGAAAAACAGATGTTGCTTTCAATCAAACAAGGGTCAAAGCAGCCTTGAGACCTAGAGTGACTGCATCTCTCCTTCCAAAAAAAAGATCTTTGGATCATTTCAGTGGATCAGTAATTCATTTTCTTTCTTTCTTTCTTTCTTTCTTTCTTTCTTTCTTTCTTTCTTTCTTTCTTTCTTTCATTTTGTTGTTAATGTATGACATTATGCCTATAAATTAGAGCAACAAAAATATGCTGGGCTTTCAGTCAGGCTGCATGGGATGATTATTGAGAAAAGGATGAGGACAAAAGAATATCCTTAGCTAAATTCATGGAGCTACACCTGGTAACTCAGGCTTGGTCTACACTAACCCCCCAAGTCGAAGTAAGGTACGCAAATTCAGCTACGTGAATAACGTAGCTGAATTCGACATACCTTACTTCGAACTTACCGCGGTTCAGACGCGGTCCACACGCGGCAGGCAGGCTCCCCGTCGACTCCGCGGTACTCCTCTCGTTGAGCTGGAGTACCGCAGTCGACGGGGATCACTTCCTGGTTCGATTTATCGCATCCAGACCAGACGCGATAAATCGAACTCGGAACTTCGATCCCCAGCCGCCGAACTAGCGCGGCAGTGTAGACCAGCCCTCAGTAACACTAACAATATGTGTGATGTGTTGGCTGGACTGAGTTTCCTACTAACTGGACTCTAGAAATATTTATAAGTCACTTGACTGAGGTTTACCTGCTCAGCCTGAGAATTGCAGCTAATTTATACATATTATTCTATTCTAATCTATTCTATTGTATTCTTCTTAGACCATAGCCAGAAGGCTGAACAAGATACTCTTAGGGCTAGCATAACAAATGGGGGAATTCTGAAATGATCCAAATTTATGAATTCCAGTACAAACGGCACAGAACTTCTGAAAGCGAATGAAGTTAGGGCAGGTTTTCACAGGCCGGCAGAAATCAGATTGAAACAGCTGATTGAAACAGAGTGTGAGAAGAGAGAGCGAGAGAAAGAGAGAAACTGGATTTGCTGGAGGCTTTGACTCACAAATGGTCAGGGAATACGGCAGGTCTAGAGAATTTCTCCTACCAGACTCTTTTGAAAGTAAGTAGAATCGTGGAAGTATTTTAACGACAAAAAGAACATGGCGGCCTGTCCTCTCTCCTTCCACTTGTCCTTTTATTTTCAGTTTGCTTTTCACACTCTTATTTATGGTATGGTCTGGAAAAAGGAATTTTTTTCATTACTTCACCTTCTGTTTCCATCCCTCTGAGTCAGCATTTCTAGAAACTGGTCTTTCTCTTTGTGCCTAAGCAGAGACGCTGCTCCTGGTGGGATGGATTTTTGCTCTGTGTATCTCTTCTTTTTTATTCCTGTTTTTGGTTGTTGTTTTTTTGCTCCTATTTTCTGATTATTTCTTCTGTGTTCCTTTGTTTGTTTCTACTCCCTACGGCTCATTTCCTTCGACGTTGTCACTCAATCCTCCCCTTCCTCTTTTGTCAGTCAGCCCCTTCCACCATCTTTTCCCTTCCCACCCGTACGCTGTCCTGTCATTCTCCTTGGGTTGTCTCTATTCACATCCCTAGCCTGCACGTTCACATCTCCATTTTTCAGATGCACCCTCACACAAGATTCAAGCCACCTGCCTTCTGCACCAGGGTGCCAATTCAGGAAAGCACAAGCACATGCTTGTGTCCATCCTTATTCAGAAAATGGGACTTAGCGTGTGCTTAAGTGTTTTCCTGAATGGGGGCCTCAATGTACTAATGGAACCACCAGAACAATGGGTATTTAGAGGCCCAGTCATTTTCAGAAGTGGGATCCAGACTTCTGAATCTCTCCTGCCTTGTTCCAGGTCAGCTCTGATTAAGGTGAATACTTGAGCGAGTAGGATATACTAGTAAGAAGCAGTTTCTAATTAGTATTAAGTTGACAAACCCAATTTTTTCCACCATGAAACACAATAAAGTCTTGATTTTCTGAATGTCAGGAGGGACACTGAATATGGTATGTTTGGATAATCAAGGGAGGATTCAGTGTAATAATAAATATCAAGGGACATAACCTTATTTCAGATATCTAAAGTTGCACTATAGCATGAAAAAGAATAGTCTCCTGTTCCCTCTTTGTTTTAACATATTGGCATATTCCAGGGGTCGGGAACTTATGGCCTGTGGGCCAGATCTAGCCTGCAGCTTCATTTCATCTGGCCCGTGGCAAATCTACATGCCGTGGGCCAGAAGTCCTGAACCTCGACGCTCCCCCATGGGGCTGGAGCCGTGAGCACTGGCTCACTGGGTTGCCAGAAGAATGGTCCGCTCCATGCAGCTCCCGGCAGCAACCAGCATGTAAGGCCCCTGGGCGCTGGGGCAATCAGGGAAGCTCGGTGTGCTGCCCCTGCCCCCAGCACCGGCTCTGCATCACCCATTGGCCGGGAACCGTGGCCAATGGGAGCTGCGGGGTGGCGCCTGCAAGCGTGGGCAGCATGCACAGTGCAGAGCCCCCTGGCCCCTCCACGTAGGGGCCAGACATAGAGTCCACTTCTGGGAGCAGCGTGGAGCCCCGACAGCCAAGGAGCTTGCCTTAGCCCCTCTGTGCCACTGACTGGGAGCCATCTGAGGTAAGAACTGCCCAATCAGAGCCCACATCCTGAACCCCCTCCTGCACCCCAATCCTCTGCCCCAGCACTGAGCCCCTTCCTGCACTCAAACTCTCTCCCGGAGCCCGCACCCTGAACCTCCTCCTGCAACCCGAACCTCCTCCTGCACTCCAACCCCCTGCCCCAGCCCTGAGCCAACTCCCACACTCCAAACCCCTTGGCCCCAGCCCGGAGCCCTCTCCTTCACCCCAAGCCCCTCATCCCAAGCCCCACACCAGAGCCCGCACCCCCAGCCGGAGACCTCACTTCCTCCCTCACCTCAGTCCTCTGCCCCAGCCCAGAGCCCCCTCCAGCACCTCGAACCCCTCATTTCTGGCCCCACCCGAAGTCCCGAGCCTCTGCACCGCCCCCCCCCCCCCAGTGCTGTGTGTGGCCCGCAACTGATTTTTTTTTGTGGGTCAGTGGCCCCTGATAGAAAAAAGGTTCCCCACCCCTGGCATATGCAGTGGAGGCTGATAAGGAAATTCTGATGTGTAACTTTCTACAGCTCTTTTTAAAATCCCAGAAAGCACCTCAAGATAGGGATTAACATTTTAAAACACAATTTCTATATATTAGAAGAGGAAGAAAGTTTGTATATTCTCTGTCAACAAATCAGCAGAAAATGTAGAGTAAGGGCTGGTCTACACTGGGGAGGGTGGGATTGATCTAAGATACGCAACTTCAGCTATGCTATTCGCGTAGCTGAAGTCGAAATATCTTAGTTCGACTTACCTGGCCATCCTCACGGCGACAAGTTGACCGCCGCAGCTCCCCCGTCGACTCCGCTTACTCCTCCTGCCGAGGTGAAGTACGGGCATTGATTCGGGGATCAATTTATCACGTCTAGATGAGACACAATAAATCGATCCCTGATAGATCGATTACTACCTGCCAATCCGGTGGGTAGTGTAGACGTGGCCTAAGGAACAAACCTGCATTCATTGGGAATGGAACTGGATGGTTGAATAAGTGTTTTGCACCCATTTCCAATACCTGTGAGGGGGTTTAAATGTCTTTTTAGTGCCCTGAAAAAGTGTCAGACAGACAGCCCTGGAGATTGCAATCCTCTATGCCCAGAACAGAGGAAGCTTCCCTGTGTTGTGCTGTAACGCTGAGTAAATCACGCTTGGCAGCCGACAAACCCTCCACGTTGAGTTGTAACATGGGTAGAGCTGGACCAACGACATAGAAGTCACCAGGCTGCACATTGGGGTTGTCAGTGACAACAGTGCTGGGATTTGTTGCGGTAGTGCTTTTGAAATTCGGCTCACTGGTTGAATCATTCTCTTCCTTGACTGCTGTCAGGTACTGCTGGTGGTGTGACAAGGACGCTGATCCATTGTCCCCTACAATTTTCCTACCTGGTTTGATCTGCCCCATCACCAATGGTCCAGGTTGAACAGGTACCAGAACGGGCAAGGTCTCTGTGCAGCCAACCAGTATTGGTGAGCCCTTTGTGCAGCTGCGATGCAACATAGACGATGACACACATTTGTCGATGAATGCCTGCTGACTAGGTTCAGCAGTGGCCTAGAAGAACTGCATCATGCGACTAAAGATCCCATCGCTTGGCTAGACGACTATGCACATGCTAAATAAATAAATGTGTTGTGCTATCAATGTGCTCTGACTTGGCTGGGCCATAGGTAATTGTGAGAGCTTTGTTCAGCTTCCATGTTCAGTCCTTGGCCTTCCCACTAAGACAGTCAATAAACTCATCAACTCTGATGGCGATTTTTTGATGTGTTTACACTTGTTCTCCAGAAACTGGACTGAGACCCCTTAATCATTTCACATATACTACAAAACAGCATGGAAATAACTTACATATACTACTGACCTGGTTGGATTTGTAACCAATAACCAAAAGAAAAAAAGCTCTACATCCCATAACCAATTTTCTGAGTTGCTCTGTCTCTGGAGGCAGAATATTTTAAACACTCATTCAAGAAACAATTTAATTGATCTCATAGCTTCTATTATGTTCTGTCCTCAAGAGTCAACAACTGAAATTGATTCTGTTCCCACTTCGCCTTCCTCAGTTGTCTGTCAGATGCACGGAAAGTTATCAGCCACTGTATCAAACCAATGAAAGTACAGTGGGGTAAAACTAAACAGTGCATTATCAGAAATATCCGAATGAAAAAAAGTGATCCCACTTTATCTGACCTTCACAGAGAGGGGTGTTCTTTTCCTTTAGCTCAGTGGTTCTCAACCAGGTATGTGTACCCCTGGGGGAACATGGAGGTCTTCCATGGGGTACATCAACTCATCTAGATAGTTGCCTACTTTTCAAATAGGCTACATAAAAAACACTAGTGAAGTCAGTACAAACTAAAATTTCATTCAGACAATGACTTGTTTACACTGCCCTATATACTGAATTGCAAGTACAATATTTATATTCCAATTGATTTATTTTATAATTATATGGTAAAAATGAGAAAGTAAGCAATTTTTCAGTAATAGTGTGCTGTATCACTTTTGTATTTTTATGTCTAATTTTGTAAGTAGATTTTAAGTGAGGTGGAACTTGGGGGTACACAAGATAAATCAGAGTCCTGAAAGGGGTATAGAAGTCTGGAAAGGTTGAGAGTCGCTGCTTTAGCTGGCCACAGCAGCACCAGATCCAAGAACACAGTCACAGTCACTTTCTATTCACCCACTTTGTCTCTAACCCCAAACATCTGTAACCTATCTAGTTGGGGTAGGGAATCTCATTGCAATGTGTTGCTGTATTTCAGACTAATGGTATGAGTGAATACTCTCAGATCAGTACTTTACCATGGAAGTATATTGGTAGTGTGACTGATTTAGTGGCTAACCTTTTAAAGATGACTTTTAATATTGTGTTGGAATTTTGTGGTAGTTTTAAAGTCCTGTGGTACCTTTATGGACATGAAAAAAAAAAACATAAGAAAAAATGAGTGGTGGCATATAGAATTATAAAAGCCTAAGGGCAGATTCTGAGCTGTGACTTCTGTAAGATGGAGCTCAAGAAGCGCAGCCCAGAGGATGGAAAATGTCAAGTGTAGCTTTAAACCATCTTTATGTCTCTCAGATTTTGGGTTACTGGGGAAGGCAAAATGGCAGCTTTTCCATGGCTGTCTATGGGCTGCACTTCACTGAGTGGGCCTACCTCACCTTCTGTCGCCCATCCTCCTTACCTTGCATCAGCCCCAAGCTGTTCATGCAGTACAGGAATACCACCCTAATTCCTTGTAGCTCCTTTGTGGGCCCTGTAGGCTGCCAGAGCAGCCTACAGGAACTAAGGTTGGGGAACAGAATCAGCCCTTACAGTCTTAATTGTATTTTGAGTTGCTCATGCATATTCTAAGAGTAACAATAGCTGGCAGAGATTTTTCCCATCATCTTCTCTTGGTGAGGAGATTATTACTAGAGCTGGTTGGGATTTTTTCAGTAAAACATTTTCTTGTTAAAAAATGCTAATTCACCAAGACCAAAGCTCTTTGTGGGAAAGTGTTGATTTAGATTATTTTCCTGTGTTGAACAAAACTTTGAAAAAAGTTTTGAAATTGTTGGACATCCCATTTTGACATTTTTGAAATGAAAAAGTTTATTTTTTTTATTGAAATGATATTTTGTTTAGAAATGTAAGTTATTTTATAGTATACAAATATAAATGAATCATTCTGAAATTACTAAAACAACAATTGAGCCAAACTGATGATTTTTTTTCCAGTTTTTCAATTTACAGAAATTTTCATGATTTCATGATTTTGTCTGAATTCAAGATAGAAAATTCTTTCCAAATCTCAAAATTTTTCCTAGGATGGAAATACTGTTTCCCATACAGCTGTACTTACTACTTTTCCTGGCTCCTGAGAACCTCACTTTTACAGTCAGTCAGAAAATGACATTTTTAATTAAAAATGTTGGGAAAACTGACTTCTCTACATTTTTTTCATTTAAAGTTTCATTACATTTATTGCCCATACATGTTGACCAAAAATGTTATTAAAACATTATTAAAATTGTTTAATTTTTTTGTTTACCAAAGCCCCTTTTTCAGTAAATGAATAGTTTTCATAACTGTTTCAGTAATGGTTTCTATCACATTCAATAAAAATGTTGATGAAAAACAATTTCAAAAGAAAAAATTAAAAATGCCTTTCAAACCCTGTGAAATTGAAACAACTTTGAAATTTCAAAATAACCTGTCATTTTTTAAAATACATTTTGACCAGCTCTGCTCAGCATGCTTTTGCCATCTCCAGCTTCGATTATGTGAAACCCTGTGAAACCCTATGTGAAAACCATTCAGGAAATTCAGCTAGTACAATTATTTTGGCCCTATCCCAAAAAAAGTATTGGGACTGTTTGTTTATTTGGTGGGTTATTTTTATTCAAGGAACATATTTTACTCATGTTCTGGTGATTTCACTGACTTCCATTTAATTTCTGGGAGCTATTCAGGAAGTTGGGTTTGACCTCTAAATCCCTTTATGGTTCAGATCCTGTGTATCTTAGAATATGTCTGCACTGCAGCTGGAGGTATAATTTCTAGCTCATGTAGACATACACATGCTAACTTTGATCGAGCTAGCACACTAAAAACAGCAGTGTGACTGTGGCGGTGGTATGCAGGGGTGGTGGCTTGGACTAGCAGCCTGAGTACAATCTCATCTGAGATCTCAGGTAAGTACTTAGGTGGCTAGACCAAGCTGCTGCTTGTGCCAGTGTAGCTACCCTGCTATTTTTAGCACTCTAGCTCAGTCAAAGCTTGCATATGTATGTCTATGCAAGCTGGAAATTACAGCTCCAGCTGCAGTATAGAGGTACCCATAAAGACAGTGCTTTACACTGATAGTCAAGATCAGCTGGAATGCTCATTTAAACGTATGCAGTGCTGTTGTAGGATATTAGAAAGACAATGTAGGGGAGGTAATACGTTTTATTGGACCAACTTCTGTTGGTGAGAGAGAGAAGCTTTTGAATGATACAGAGCTCTTCTCCGGGTCTGGGAAAGATACTAAGAATGAGTACCTTTCCCAGACCCGGAGAAGAGCTCTGTGTCACTCAAAAACTTCTCTCTCTCACCAACAGAGGTTGGTCTAATGAAAGATGTTAATTCACACATCTTGCCCCCCTACATTTAAATGTCAGAGAGCTAGTGTCCAGGTGTTCTTATTGGAAGGCTTTTGACTTTAGAATTTGTTCCACCTTGGGTGAGGGAAAACTCAAATGTGTTGACCTTCTGGCACGCTGCAAGGACTATCTAGCCTCAGCAATTTAGTGCAAGAAGTGAAGACAAATATCTTTTCCACTTGAAACTTCATGGGAAATTTTGGTCACTAGAATATATTATTGCCCGTATTGGAACTTGGTCTGGACACACCTCTACTCTTAGAAAAAATAAAATGGGACACCCAATGACCTCAATTATTTGGGAGATTTTTTTTTTTTTTTTTTGTGAAGCATGGCTTCTCCAGCAGCACCATGCCCATTGACTTTGTACTTAATGATAGGAGAGGGTGATGCCAATTGTATCATCATCCTTGTAGTTCTCCTATCCAAGTACTGAGCTGGTCTGTATTCTGCTTAATGAGACTCCATGGTATTACAGTACTGGGAGCATGTCTGTATGGGAACTGGTGCACTATAACCCTAATGAGTTTCTTTAAAATTCAGAAATCAGTGTTACATTTTTCTGTTCTTAAAACCAACTTGGAAATGACTTTTTGAAGGAATATAATTAATGACTAGAGCTGGTCCCATACCATTTGACAAATGCATGAATAGTAACAAAATTCATCAAATAATTTATTCATTGGCTTTTTTAAAAAATTCAGCCAACTGTATTAATGTTCATCAAGGACACCATAGGTCACATCTCAGAACGTATTGCCATTTAGGGAAAATATTTTTTGATGACATATGCCATAATTTTCCTCTCCTATTAGTCTAGGAGGCATTTGTATATAAAAGTTGACACATTGAGAATCCTTTGTGTAGCAGGGTAGTCATCCGCTCTGGCCTGGAGGGGCTTAAAACAGCCCAGGAGAAGGCTGTTGCTGGAGTAAGTAGTTCCCAGGCTGATTGGGGAAGCAGCCTCAGCTGTGGCCATGCCCCAATCAGGGCTCAGCTGGCCCTTATAAGAAGGTAGTGGGCCAGGAGCACAAACACTCTCTTTCTAGCCTTTGGAGAGGAAGGGACCAGGCTACCTGGGTAGCTGAGGAAGGTACTAAGGGTGGAGCAGTGCTGGGGAGCTCCAGCCTAGCAGAGCCCCAGGCTGAAGGATGGGCCCACTAGAGGGTACTAGGGCTGCAGAGGGGCAGCTCTGCTATAGGTAGAGGCAGCAGGTCCAAACCCAACCTTGCCTGTGATGCGTGGCTTATACTGCAGTCTGCCCCAGGGAGCGGGGGCTAGTTGGGGACTGGCAGTAGCCTACGACTGAGGCGAGGTGGGGATAGTGGGTGTGGGTTCCCTGGGAGAGGAGACCCAGTGACTGAGGGCTGTACTGCCAGGGGGCAGTACCCTGGCATGCAAGGGGCACTGGGTCCGGGAGGGACACGGGGGCCAGGAAAAGCAGGACACCGGCCTGCAGAGGGTGCTCTGATGGCTGGAGAGCTAATTCACAGAAGGCACCAGCAGGAGGTGCCGCAGGGGTGAGTCTGGCACGGTTACACTTATGTTCTAAAGTAAATAATGCTCAGCACGGCAGATGTTGCATTAGTGGTGCAATGACAAAATACCTCAAATATTCTTTTATTATTTATTTGTATTTTGGGTAGCACCAAGGGTGCCCAATTAGAGATTTGGGACCCTGTTTTGTTAAGCATTGCACACATAACCGAGAGATGGTCCCTACCCCACAGAAATTGTAATCCAAGCATAAGACAGGAGACAACAGGTGGCTACAGCAGACAAACAAGGTGGGGAGCACAAAGTAACAGAAAGCAATGGAGTCAGCCCACCAGCTGCTCAGCCATAGTCAAGCTGAACTGCCCTATACACTCCTTTGCTAAAATCAGCCTGTTTCCATTATAAGTATCTTCATAATTAGTTATGAGTGTCTAAGACCTTACTCCCATGAGCCTGAATGATTTCTTACCACTGTGAACACCATTGCAACTCCTCCAGTGATAAGTGGTAGTGTTACTGGAGCTCCTGTTGTAAACAAATCAGCTGCTCATGTTTGTGTATCGTGCTCTGAGACAGTTTAGACAACCTAGTAGTTAAAATGACAGGAACACATCTCTTGTCACAATCCACCATTTTTGTGACCTGAGGAGCTGTGCTGGTTTTAACTGAGATGGGAAATCCTCAGGGGAAAAAAGGCTCTGGGTGGAGCAAAACATTATGCAAAGCCATAACCCCTACTGAGGAGGAAAGGAATAGGTACATGCTTGTCCAGTGGTGACTCCTTTTTATGGCGGGATTGCGTGTGCTTCCAGCTGTCTGTGGGCTATTTAAGTGTCTCTTAAATCTACTGCAGTCAAAGCAGAAGTAATCAGGCAACACACAGGCGAGAGTATCATGTGCTGTATATCAAAAGGCCTTGCCTGTCAACGAGTCGTCCTTCTTGCTGAGTGAAGGTGCTAGCAGTAATAGAAAGTGGAGAATGAGGTTGTCTAATGATCTCCACACTAGGCACTTTCCAAACATCCAATAGTGCAAATGCTCCATAAAAAATATCACCTTTCCTGCTGCCTTCAGTTATGAATGAACAGATCTATTATGTATTAATACTGGGATTGCACAAACCGCTTTCCCTGTATGATTTTAAAATTCCAGTTAAGGGGTTTAGTTCATTCCCAGGCTATGCCTTCTTCTGGTGGCATAACCCAGTTCGGGGGAGCCCAAGTGGCAAAACACCTACCAGAAAGTTGCTATGGCTGTGCATAGACCCACACCCCTGCTTTGCTGGGGGGACCTGCAGCCAGTCAGCATTGCACCAAAAATGCTTTGCGCTGTCCACACACATACCAATAGGGGAGAATATATCCTGGTCTGTTTAAATTCTGTGTAAAATAAAATATTACGAGGCTCTCGTACCTCTAGAAATTATGGCAGAGGGTCTCAAGTGTGGCTCTACACTGAACAATAAGTTTGTAAATATGGCATTGTGGGGTTTCATAGTCCTTGTGGCTCCATGGTTTCCAAATGCAGCTTCCAAATGAAGCAATGTTTTTTGTTTTGTATTTCTCACTGTCAGCCCTTCACACTCACCCTGGGATCTGACTGGCCAGTCCTTTCCATCTTGGACCTTATCATCAGCAACAGAGATTCTGCAGGGAAATTATGCTGTCTGGAGGTATTGTGGCAGGCTTGTCATGCCATATTCACTATACTTAAAGGAACTAGAGTTAATCAGAATACTGGAAGGAATAGTTTCATCTACAGCCTCTTTGTGACTGGTGAGAGTATGAAAAATGGGATTTTGGGATAGGATTCAAGAGCCTGACTGCAGGCCCCCTGTTCTAACCACTGTAAAACCCAGCTTCCCTGAAGTGCTGGTTCCAATCCACTTACAATCCTCACTCCTGAATCTGAAAGTCCTCAATATTTTCCAAATCTATTTAGCCTGGCTTCAGTTTAAATTTGCAAATGCCAAGCTGATTTTTCCTGCTTTGATTGTGGTTTGAATTCCAGGGTTGAAAGTAATGGCTTGGATACAGTCAGACAGTCACATGCTTCAGCAGTGAAGAACAGGAAATATCAGATTCCCTTGCCTGGATAAACTAATCAAACTAGTGTAATGTTGCTTTATTAATTTAATGTCCTGTCCTGACAATTTTCATTGGAATGCTTCCCATTTTGGTTCATGGCACAGCCTTGGATGTATAAATACCCTTTAACATACATAGAGCTCCTTGCCTCTTTCTCCTCAGCTATTTTATCACTGTTTATGCTGCCAGTGTCTATTTCATCATACAGAAAGGCAAGTTGGCAGTGTGAGTTGCTGACACTGAGTACGTATTCCAGTTGCAAATGCTCTGTGTGGTGCTACATATATGTTTCATGTTTCTCTTAAGGGGCAATATATTGTAAACATCAGACAATGCTTAAAGTCTTTGTGGGACCACAGTAGTCACAGACATGAATCTTAGAGTGTGGCAGTCTCCTGGTTAGATTAATCACTTTTTCTAGCCTCCCATCAGATACCATGGTGTTCATAGCCTCTATATATCTATATACAAAATATCTCACTTATGGTATGACCCTAACAAGTAATTTGGTAAAAAATTGGGGTTCTATATTCATTTTTACCTCACTGATTCACATAGCAAATTTGCTCAGTTTGTAAGTAAAATTGGGTAACAGTCAGCCCAGCAAGCTCACTCTGAATTCTGCCTATAAAGTTGCATGTTTTTCATCTCTTGCCTCATCACTAGTAACAAAGATTCTCTAGGGCAAATAATGCCCTCTGCTATTCCCTTCCAACCCTGTTACGTGGATGTGAATACAATGTGAAGACAGTGGGATTGTAGGACTGATTAAAGAGAAATCAGCATCTGATCTGTACGTCAGCTCTGTCAGTTTCAGAATTACAAGGCAGTCTTTAATCAAGATCAATTAACAAAGAAGTAATTGACAAGATCAAAATTGAAACTGTAAAAGCATTGAAGTAATGAGACCTGTAATTAACAATAAAGGTTATCTCCATACCATACCCAGTTTTATATAGCCAGACAGTATCTCTATCTCATCACTGCCCATCACTGTGCTATCTTATTGCCTTACAAACTTACTACCAGAACACAAGGAGATCTCTGTGTATTTTTCAAAATACTGTTTATATAGATGTTTAAAATGAATGCAAACATTCCTTTATCGAAATGAGTGTGCAAGGACTGTCCATATGCTTTCTTGCTAACTCTGTTAGAACTTCTACTCTCAAACGCAAGCCTCAGTCTGCAATGGGAGCTGCATAGATAGGACCTTGTGCCCACACAGAGTCTCACTGAAACTCTATGTAAGCAATTCTGAAAGCGCCTGCTCACATGAATCCCATTGCAGGAACAGGATCATAGTAAGTACAATGAAAGATATGAGCAAAGTTTTCAAAAGTGATTAGTGATTTTTTGAGTACCTCAATTTTTGATTGCCCAACCTGAGATGTCTTAAAGGATCCTGATTTTTCAGAAAGTGATCAGCACCTACCCTGTGATGATCAGGACATTTTAAGCTGAGCAACAAAATCACTAATCATTTCTCAAAATATTGTAATGTTTCATCCATTTATTCATGTCTGATTACTGATGACATCATAGCAGAATTTTTGGAACCCTTCTTTATCTATTGCTAATTTTTCACACTTAGAAGCTGACCTCCCAGTGATTTGCCACACACCATCTATCCAACTCCTCATTTGTCATCTCCTACTATGATGACCTGCCACCATTCCTTTCATGATAACTTTCTCAATGTTATTTCCATCTCTATATTTGATATGACCAAAGTATATAACTTTGTGCCTGTTGATTTCCAACAAAGCCCACTTCTCTCCAGTAATATTTCTCACTTATGCATTCATCTTCTTTTCTGTCCAGAAGAGTCTTTGCCAGCACCCCATCTCAAAGATCATCTGAAAATGTTAGGCATAGTTTGTTATATCATTGTACCTAGATGAGATTTCATACTGTGATTTTTGGGGTTCAACCAGACCAATTTGGGATTGTCACCACCTGTCCTGCAACTCTGGGTGCCTTAAATGCTATGCTGCTGTTGCTCACAGCCTGGACACCAACAGCCTGCATTCAAGCATGGAAGAAACTAGTTAATCAACTCCCCATGACATGCCTGATTTAAATACATTTTAGGCACATCTGTATAATCCAGCACATCTGTATAATCCTTTGTGGGTTGACTGTACATGTATCACACAAGAATATTAATGATCAGTGAGTTACTAGTTTTCCAATGACACATTACATGACAGCTTTTGGGACTATATGATGATAAATATTTTAGGTGTAGTGAGTATGTCAGGTCTCACAACAGTTGCTGACACAGAGGAGAGAATAACCAGTGGGCCTTTGTGACACACACTTTTTTTAGTCTGCACTGTTTTTCACAATGAAATTCTCCATGATGTTGTGATGTGGAGCCCATTCATTCCATCAGGACCCATTCTGATTCATCACCCTAATTTATTCTGGGCATCCCGCTACCACATAAGTCTCAAAATTGGGCCAAACCAGAAGAACATGAATCGACTGCACAGAAGAATAGTCATAGAATCATAGAATATCAGGGTTGGAAGGGACCGCTGATGGAGGGATAGGGAGAAGCTTTTGGCAATGCTCCAATAATTATTATAATAAGACACATCAGTTTAACATTAATTTACATCTGTTCAGCATTGTCATTAACTACACAATACTGCAACACTTTCTTTATATATATATATATATATATATATATTTTAAATTTTCACTATTTACGTACAGCCTATTCCTAGCTGAGTGGATTTGAAATGCTTTATCTGAGGTTCTATTCCCATTTGCAGATATTGGGATCATACACATTGATGAATAATAATGTAATGAGTGACAAGCGCAAAACAATAGGCTGGCTGATTTGGTAAAACAATGTTTTTCTTAAACAATAGGTTATTTGATCAAATCATTCTCCGAAAGAGAGGGAGATGGAATTACAAAGGATGAGCTCCTAATTGAGATACAGACAATGGGATGTGCACTTGAAGCAGCTGAAGCATTTTAATGTATCAGGTCTGTACACTAGATGGTCATGGCTTTGTTTCTCAGCTTAAACTAGGTGTACTTACAGCTGTGTATTAGATTTGGGGATTGTGGGAGAATATATTCTATATGTATCTTATTTCTTTTACAGAGATTTTTTTTCAACTATTTATTTAGTCGTCATTAAAATATTGGATGAAGAAATCTATTAATGTAAATTGCTAACCTTAATGACATCACCACTTGGTTCAGTTAAAAAGAAATGGAATATTAAGTTAAGGATGAAAGCTCTGATTATATGTTGTCTTAAAAAAAATGAGATTTATCTAAAGGAAATGTATATCCTCCAATTTATTACTATTTGCTATGTGCCAAACTGGAGACCTTAAACAAAATACAGGCCCTGTGTGAAACAAAGCAAATTCTTCTCTACAGAGATGATTCTTGGAGTATTTGGTTGTGAAGAACAACAAACTTGAAGTGTTGACTGCTTGTGATGTAATAAATTGCGGCTGTTTGGTGTCTTGTTTTGCTGATTAGGAGAAGTTGCATGATGTTTGCAATACTTGGCTATTCTACTGGCAAACTGCTCTTTTATCTAAAGCTTTGTCATCTGTTTTGAAGAATCGATGATAGACCATTAATGTTTTGGGACAAGATCCTCAGCTGATGATAATCAGTGTAGCTTCATTGACTTCAATTTACCCCATGTATTTTATTATTGTTTTTCTCATCAGTTTAATTTGTCTTCATTTCAACTCCCTTTCATTACATGTTAGACACCTTAGCACAAATTCAATAACGAAAAGCAATAGGTATTTCAGTGGAACAACTAAAGCCTAACAATGTACTGGACCAGTCTGATGTGAGATTACACAGGTACTGCCTTTGATTCAGAGAGAATTTAAATATGGAAGTAGCTACAATGTTAGTGTCACTGTAGAGGTTTGTGTGAATTCTGTTTGTTCCCTGAACAATCCTGCAGAGAGGCATTGTTGAAATGCCAAAGGTTAAGATAAAATATTCCTAGATACATTAGACACCATGGGAGACGAGAGTTTAGCTACATGAGTCCTTGTACTCACTTCAGGGATACAAACCTTTGATACCGAAGTCTTATGATTGGTTTGGAACCCAGCAAAGTTTGCCTTTTTTAAGGGCTGTGGGTGAGTATATGTGTTTTCGTTTTTGTCAAGTTCCTTTCTGGTTTCCAGTTTTCTTTAATGTAGAGGCTTCCGATCAAGAGAAACATAGCTTTGCTTGTGTCTTTACTCTATGCATGTATAAACTAGAGATGAAATCAGTGGCAAAACTTCCATTGACTTCTATGGAGACAGTATTTCACCCATCTCTTTAGAAAAGGTCCCTCAAGAAAAAATAATTACTACATCTCTGGCATAATACATCCTTTATGCTGTTCATTTTCTAGGTACTGTGATCATCTCCACTTTCAGTGCATTTCGCTACCCAGAAATCAGAATTTGTATTTGACTTATAAAAAGGCCAGAGAATGTTGCAATATCTATAAAATATTGCCATAACCTTTTTCCATCCTCACCATTTTAACATACTCAGGCGGGCCCCAGTCCTGAAAAAAATTATGTACATGCTTAGTTTTGCTCACGTTAAGTAGTACCGTTGAAGTCAATGGGACTGCTCACATGCTGCTAGACTGGGTCCTTAAACGTAATTAGGAGGAGAATGTTAATGCATAAGATCTGGATGTATCCTTTCTGTGCCCCAACTCTTAAAATAATTTGTCAGGAACAGCTCTTTCATACTGTGTTCACTGAAAATTACATAAATATTTGCTTAACTTCAGATTCTTTCAAAAGAAAAAAGGGGTTCATAATTTTAAACATTGTAATCAAAATGTAATAATTCATCTACTGGCTTACACTAGCTATGACAGTGAACACTGGAATTCTCAGTTCCACCAGGGAGAAAAAACACCTGGCAAGTATTGGAGAGATGGAAATTGAGACCATTCCTTTCCTAACCCCCAGTCATCCTTCTGTGTTTATTGGCTCACAGTCTAACCAGGTATGGAATCCTAAGGATGTCTGTGTCTGAAGCATGGCCAACTATCATAAACTAGGTGACATTGCTATAAGCCAAAAAATACAGAAACAATATGGGAAGACACAATCAGGAACACTTTTGTGTTTCTCAATGAGCTTATACTCCACAAATCCTGATTTTTGTCTCAGAAGAGTGTGAATAGTAACAATTAAATAAATAAGCAAATATGTGGAAGGACAGTTAAGATATAACTGTCATGTGAACCTTTTTTTAAGGTGTAGAGGGCAGTTGTATGTTCACTGATTATGAAGATGTATTCTACAGTTTAAGCAGAATTCCTGAGCTTCAGGATATTGATACCTATGAAGTACCAAGATGGGGGCACTTTGTCTGAAATATTGATAGCGCGGCAACCATTGAAATCAAGAATTCATGATTCAAACAAGAACTGGATCAAAATAATTCACTTACCTTCTGAAGGGTTAAAATCCATGTGCATTTTATATAACAACCTGGTATATGGATTGTGCCAGCTCTTTTTCAGACCCAAGGTCCAGAGTTTGGTTGAGAGACCAGAGGCCTAGCAAATAGTGATTAGCTAAGAGAAAACTGGGGTAAACAGATAACGTTGCCTTTGCTAAGATATGCTTGGTCAGTAGAAATGCCAGATGTTGAAGCAATAACTGAATAATTATGTTTCATCCAATGTTTCAAATTGAACAAAGGATCCCTGTTCCTATTGTGTTTCTCCTGTAGGGAAACATTCTTCCCACAGATCCAACCTTGAGTTTATGAAAAGTTGGCATATGTCAGTATAAAGATATGGCATCCTTCCACCTTCCTTCCCAGGGACCAATGCTTGCCTTAAGACATAAAGAAGACAATCTGTATTGTCATATACTTTCACTGTTTCCTTGCTTTAACCCCTAGGAATGTACCTGTTGCACAATCAAAGGAGTTGCTCCATTCCTATGGACCCCAAATCACAATTCAACATATATATTTTATACTTATAACATTTTATCAAAGTATTAATTAAATGTTAACTTGATAACTTGAGACCATGGGCGGAGACATTATGTAACCTTTTAACCATTGGCTAACGTGCTAACTTGTCTTGCTGCAAAACCTATCCCGGGGTGTGGAAATGCCTACCCTGTCGCTTTCCCCCGCCCATGGAAAATCTATATATTCTATTCTAATCAATTGATTGACAGTGTCTCTGAGCCTAATAAGCAAGGTGACACTCCGCCAGCGCTGTGTGTAATAAACTCCTAAGCTTGACCTCTACACGGTGTGGATTTATGTCCTTCACCTTCTAAACTAATTACATAACACAATAATAACAATTTATGATAAATGTGCATACACCGCAAACATAAGCAACCTCACGACCTTATTTTATGCATTCTTCCAGCCTTCCTCTGGCTTGTCTCACATCTGTTCATGAGTCTTCTCATGTCCTAGCTAAGCCAATGCCCAGTCTTGAAAATCCTTAGTCATATGAGCATGCCCATCACAACATCATCAATGGGATCAGTATTATTTACTGAGTGTAACATATTGTCATAGGCTTGTTGTTTCTTTTTCTATCCCCACCATTTCAATATATTCATGCAGGCCCCAGTTCTGCAAAAACTTATGCATATGCTTAGCTATACTCACATAAGTAGTACCATTGAAGTCAGGGTTTTCAGGATCTGCTCCTTAGATTTTAAGCCCCTAAAGAATCAGACCATGGGTTGATCTCTCAAATAATAGTTTTATGCCATTTAACTCCATTATCTTGATTGGAGTTATTCCTGATTTACACTAGTGTAACTGAAATGAGAATCTGTCCCTGTGTCTTTTTTTCCTGTATATGAAATACAGTGAATACCTATTTTCAGTGTTACACTATGTCCACTGTCCTTAGCAGATAGCTGTATCCAGATAAAGCTATGAGCCAATAGGATCTTCAAATATCACAGATGTCTTGTGTTTTGAGTGAATCTTCTTTCTGCTGTGTAAGCCAGAGAGTTGATAGGTCACAGACTTGCCCAAACATGCATTAGATGTATTGGGGCAGATTCTGTACCTCACCCCACTCCCTTTGTGCAACTCAGACATCATAAAAGGAACAGACTCTTCGACCCCAAACCTACACCTGTGGATACTGCTCTGGTGCTATTAGCCAGGATGGTCAGGAATGGTGTTTCTGTTTGCCAGAAGCTGGGAATGGGTGACAGGGGATGGATCACTTGATGATTACCTGTTCTGTTCATTCCCTCTGGGGCACCTGGCACTGGCCACTGTTGGAAGACAGGATACTGGTCTAGATGGACCTTTGGTCTGACCCAGTAGGGCCATTCTTGTGTGTGTTGGGTGCATCAAACGTGTAAAACCAGGTCCTATGACTCCTTCCCTGATGCTGAGGCGATTGGGTGGCAGAGGGGTGCTTTGGGATGAAGAGAGGTGGGCAGGGGAAGTGGAATGCATGCTGGCAGTTATTTGGCATAAGGTACTAGGGAATTACTATAGCTGGCTGATGGAAGGTAGAGCGGTCTACTCTAAGCGGTGCCAGGGGCTAGGCAGAGAATCAGTGAGCTGTAACCAGCTCCCTGATCGGCATCTCTCACTGCTGTATCCAACAAAAATGGGTCACAGGATACCTAGGTTATTTGCTATGAGTGTTATCAGTGCTATGAGAGGAGCAGCTATGCATCCATTATTGGACACAGATATTTAAAGAGAGGATCACTTCTCATCCAAACCTATTAGATCCTGGCACAAAGCAGGAGCCATATAAAACTCAGATTGTGAGCCCTCATCCCGTGCTTTGACCATGCTAGCAGCATTTCTGATGGGTGCAAGCAGTGATGGGACCTTGCAGCTATAGCAGGCTCTCCATTTGTTCACTGCTGACACCTGAGCTCTATCATGCCTGGAACAGTTTGGTGCCTCCCTCAATGACCTAGTGGATAGTGGTTGTTTTTTTCCCTAGCTGACTTTGTCACTTAGAGACAGAGCTTAGAAGAGCTGCACTGAAATATGGTGGGAATCCAAAGCAAAATGAAGAAATGAGACAATATTAGCAAACTTACCTATTAGCATTGTGCTGAAATAGTAGAAGAAGCTTAAACCTGCACTTACATGCAACAGCACAACTTGAGATGCTCCTAAATACTGGAAGACTCTTACTTTTTTTTTATTACAGCTAGAAGTAACAAATTACAGAAACACGTGAAATTATTGCTTTGGGTTTAACTTCCAATAATATAAAATGGTACAATTAATGTGAAAGATAATACATTTATTATGACCAGTGTGCGTGTGTGTGGCTAGCAGCTTTCTTCTTTTGCGTGAATTCCTGCAAAATACACTAACTAAGCTCTGAGTGGGAGAATCTAAGATTCATATATGCTCAGCACAAGATCAATTTTAGCGCTGCAAATTTTTGCTGACAACACAACTATTTCCTGTTGACTCTCTGACAGATTCTTATATTTAAGCATCTATCTCCTCTTCCATCAGGATCATACTCTCATAAAGCCTTGCCTTTTCTGTTTCCGATGCACATTCATCCATAGTACATCAGGAGCAGTCATGCTGAAAATAGGCTTTTCCAAATGGAGAAAACTATACAAATAGTTGGTGTCGTCCATGGCAATTATCACTTCAAACTCCTTGAAAAATCTCACTTCCCTAAAGTTTGAAAAGTGGAGATCTGCCCCCTTTATTTTGGAGCCGTACTCCTAATTGTCTCTAAATTTACAACAACCATTTCAGCTTTAAGAAATCCAAATGCCCTCAGAAATTTCATCTCTATTTCAGTGCTGGCTTTTCTTTTAATAGTTTTTAATTTAATATAGTCCTCTATTTTATATAAAAGAGGAGGGGATAAGAGAAACTTCCAAAAGCTTGCATTATTTCTCATTTGATCAAATCTCCTCTCAAACCCTGCATTCTGACAATCATTCTCCAGATTAGTTTCACTGCACAAGAGTTAATATAGGGCATATTTCAAGGAGAAGAATATAGCTGGAAATTAAATATCAAAATGAATAACATTTTTGTCCTGGTGATTTAATATCCTACACAAACAATCAATACTTTTTCCATTATTGTACCAATTGTGTGCTACATATAGCTATGGGGTTTGTGGGAAAAAATAGTTGATTGCAAGTGCTCTCTGATTTCGTTCTTTTGATTTCTGTAAGGGTTATTTGGTAAAACGGCACCAATGTAATAACATCTATGTTTCTTAATATTTGGAGCCTCTTTAAAATATGAACCCTAACTTTTTAAAAGGCACTTTTAGTGAGCCATATAACAAGCTATTTGGAGATGTTGGGTTCTCCAGTAGAGCAGTGGACTGGGAGTTAATAATTATACTACCTAGCTCTTGTATAGCATTTTTTCATCCATAGATGAAAAGGCATTAGGACTTTTTAGTTCTGTTCCTGTCTCTGACAAAAGCGCTGATCCTGTGGACAGTTCCATGCAGTCTGTGCCAGTGTGAAGCCCCACTGATCTGAGTAGGGCTCTGCACAGGTGTAAGAGACCTCCGGTGTGGAAGAGCTTGCAGGATGGGGCCTAATTGTGTGATTTTTTTTTTAATAAGTCCTCTAACTTTTCTGTGCCATCTGTAAAATGGGTACAATAATATTTTCTGAACTAACAAGGATATTGTGGGGATTACTGTAATTATTTAATATTTTAGAGCACATAACATTCTGTTCTCCAGTCTGTTCTATATAGGTTCTTATTGTGCCCTTGTCACCTTAGTATATGAGCACCTTCTAGCAGTGAATTAAGTGACTTCACCAATGTGAAATGTTCTAGATAAAATAAGTGCAAAGTATTATTATTCCAATTTTAATAACTGCTATTCTTGTAGTCAAATCACACCCCTTAACATTTGGATATAATGTAGAAATCTAATGAAAATAATTTTGTGTATACATTTTTTTTCAGACATCACATAGATAAATTTAAATAACATCTTCTTTTCTTCTCCCATGAATATTTAGCTTGCTGTAAAGTCAAAGTTAATCTTTGCTCACTATTTTCCCTTCTTATCGTATAACAGACAAACATATCCTGCAGCAAGTGTGGTATAATAGAGCATCTGCCTCTGTATGAACAAACTGCCAGATAGCCCTAGTGAACAGTCAATTTATGCATTTGACAGGTTTATTACTTTATCAGTTATTTGCTCAAAGAGGGTTTTATTGTATGAAAAACATTGACATAAACTGGGGCAGAGCAGGCTTATTAAGAGGTCTAGATTCAGCTTTTACTATTTGGTATGTGACTTTTTTATTGATGTGATGTATTGACTTCTAGAATCTGGATTTGTTTAAAAGAGTTGTGCTGTAAATACAGGATTTCTCAGGGTTCGGAGGAAGGCGTTCTGGTTTTTGTTTCATTTTGTTCTGTTTTAACACATTTCTCACTATGCTGCATAGTATGGGCACTTGGCATTTCTCAGTTACAGGAGGGATAAGATTCAGATCCTCATGTTCCAAAAGGACAAGACTCATATCACTTGAACTAAAGGAAAATTCCTGTTAGTGCCTGACCTAGTGCCCATTCCAGAGAGTTAAATAGACACTGAATCAAGGGCTTAGTGGCTAGTAGTGGAGGAGCTACACCTAGAACAGGGCGATTACATATATTCTGTAAATATTTGTTGACATTTAAAAATGAATTTATTTTGTCAATGATCACTGTCTTTTTGTGTTCACTTTCTGTAAACACTCATGCTGTTCTTTTGCTTGCACAAATACTCATGGAAAATGGATCCGAAGCTTTCATACTTCAGCATTTGCACCAGAAATGGTATGTTTTACATATCACAGCAGGGGCATAGGGATCCTAAAATTTCTGGCCAGGGTCCTGGAACAGTCACTTAACTGACCTGGATAATGAATTAACTGACCATTTCCAATTAGGAGCATGCATGTGTCACACACTAGTATGTGTCTGTAGCAAAGTATAAACCCAATTTTGTTTTGTGAATGCCCCTGTAAAATGCACTGTTGCCTCATTTGATGCCTTTTTACCTCTATCTTGGACTAGAATTTGAAGAGGTAGGGAGGTCAGGAGAGTCACCTGACATGTGAGGGAGAGGTTTGGAATGTTATAAAAGGAAGGCTTTCTCATTGGCCTTTTGAGTGAAGAGGTCAGAATAAGGCAACAAGACTGCGCAGGAGGAGAAAGAGGAAAGGAGGGTCCTGGGACCCCGAAAGGACAGACCAAAACCCAGAGGGCTCTTGGAGTGGTTGGGACACAAGAGGGAGGGATTTTTGTGATGGTGTTTGTTGTTTTCCATTGATCTCTTAATTTCATGTGGCTTTTTTTCTATGAATAAAGTGTGAGTGGCTTAGAAATTCCTTTGCAAAGTCTGTGTGTCCCTTGTTCCACTGTCACATGGTCCTGAAGGGGAAGGCAGTAATTCAGAGGGTCCATAGCTTTGGTGGAACTCTTGGGGTATGCAAGAATTACTAGGGAGGCCAGGAAAAGCTGGCACTAATTTCAGATATGTCTACACTACGAAATTAGGTCTATTTAATAGAAGTCGATTTTTTAGAAATTGATTTGATACAGTCGATTGTGTCCCCAGTAAGCGCATTAAGTCAGCAGAGTGCGTCCACAGTACCGAGGCTAGCGTCGACTTTCGGAGTGTTGCACCGTGGTAGCTATCCCACAGTTCCTGCAGTCTCTGCCGCCCATTGGAATTCTGGGTTGAGCTCCCAGTGCCTGATGGAGCAAAAATATTGTCACGGGTGGTTCTGGGTACATGTTGTCAGGCCCCCCTCCCTCAGTGAGAGCAACGGCTGAGAATCATTTTGCACCTTTTTTCCATGCAGACGCCATACCACGGCAAGCATGGAGCCCGTTCAGATCGCCGGGGCAGTTATGAGCACTGTAAACACTACGCGCATTATCCTGCAGTGTATGCAGCACCAGAACCTGCAAAAGCAGGCGAGGAGGCGACGGCAGTGCGGTAACGAGAGTGATGAGGACATGGACACAGACTTCTCTCAAAGCACAGGCCCTGGCAATTTGGACATCATGGTGGTAATGGGGCAGATTCATGCTGTGGAACGCCGATTCTGGGCCCGGGGAACAAGCACAGACTGGTGGGACCTCATAGTGTTGCAGGTCTGGGATGATTTCCAGTGGCTGCGAAACTTTCGCATGCATAAGGGCACTTTCATAGAACTTTGTGACTTGCTTTCCCCTGCCCTGAAGCACAAGAATACCAAGATGAGAGCAGCCCTCACAGTTGAGAAGCGAGTGGAGATAGCCCTCTGGAAGCTTGCAATGCCAGACAGCTACTGGTCACTTGGGAATCAATTTGGAGTGGGCAAATCTACTGTGGGGGCTGCTGTGATGCAAGTAGCCAATGCAATCACTGATCTGCTGCTATCAAGGGTAGTGACTCTGGGAAATGTGCAGCTCATAGTGGATGGCTTTGCTGCAATGGGATTCCCTAACTGTGGTGGGGCGATAGACGGAATGCATATCCCTATCTTGGGACCGGAGCACCAAGGCAGCCAATACATAAACTGCAAGGGGTACTTTTCAATGGTGCTGCAAGCACTGGTGGATCACAAGGCACGTTTCACCAACATCAACGTGGGATGGCCAGGAATGGTACATGAAGCTTGCATCTTTAGGATCTCTGGTCTGTGTGAATGGCTGCAGCAAGGGACTTACTTTCCAGACCAGAAAATAAGCATTGGGGATGTTGAAATGCCTATAGTTATCTTTGGGGACCCAGCCTACCCCTTAATGCCATGGCTCATGAAGCCATACACAGGCACCCTGGACAGTAGTCAGGAGCTGTTCAACTATAGGCTGAGCAAGTGCAGAATGGTGGTAGAATGTGCATTTGGACATTTAAAAGCACGCTGGTGCAGTTTACTGATTCGGATAGACCTCAGCGAAACCAGTGTTCCCATTGTTAACACTGCTTTGTGTGCTCCACAATATCTGTGAGAGTAAGGGGGAGATGTTTATGGCGGGGTGGGAGGTTGAGGCAAATCGCCCGGCCACTGATTACGCACAGCCAGACACCAGGGCGGTTAGAGCACAGCAGCAGGGCCGGCTTTAGGCACTGCAGGGCCCGATTCGAAAGAGCTGCCGCCAAAGACAGCAGCGGGACTTCGGCGGCAGCTCAATTGGCTGCCAGTGCCTATGTCAGCACGTCAGTGGAGGGTCCTTAGGGAGGATGTGGGGCCCTCTTAGGGGCACGGGGCCCAATTCGGGGGAATCGGGTCAATACCCCTAAAGCTGGCCCTGCACAGCAGGGCATGCTGCGCATCAGAGAAGCTTTGAAAACCAGTTTCATGACTGGCCAGGCTACAGTGTGAAAGTTGTTTGTTTATCCTTGATGAAAACCCGCCCCCTTGGTTCACTCCACTTCCCTGTAAGCCAACCGTCCTCCCCTCCCCCCTTTGATCACTGATTGCAGAGGCAATAAAGTCATGGTTGTTTCAAATTCATGCATTCTTTATTACTTTATCACACAAATGGGGGGATAATTGCCAAGTTAGCCCAGGAGGGGTGGGGGAGGAGGGAAGCACCGGGTGGGGTGGTGGAGGAGGGAAGGACAAGGCCACACTGCACTTCAAAACTTATTGAATGCCAGCCTTTTGTTGCTTGGGCAGTCCTTTGGGGTGGAGTGGTTGGGTGCCCGGAGGCCCCTCCACCACGTTCTTGGGCGTCTGGGTGAGGAGGCTATGGAAATTGAGGAGGAGGGCGGTTCGTTACACAGGGGCTGCAGCGGCGGTCTGTGCTCCTGTTGCCTTTCCTGCACCTCAACAATATGCCGGAGAATATCAGTTTGATCTTCTAGTAGCCTCAGCATTGCATCCTGCCTCCTCTCATCATGCTGACGCCACCTATCATCTTGATCCCGCCACATGTCCTTGCGTTCATATTGTGCTTTCCTGCACTCTGACAGTGTCTGCCTCCATGCATTCTGCTGGTCTCTTTCAGTGTGGGAGGACTGCATGAGCTCAGAGAACATTTCATCGCGAGTGCGTTTTTTTCGCCTTTTAATCTTCGCTAGTCTCTGGGACGCAGATAATACGGGGAGCGTTGAAATATTTGCAGCTGTGGGAGGAAAAAAAAGGGAGAGTCCTATTTAAAAAGACACATTTTAGAGAACAATGGGTAGACTCTTTCACGATGAACCAAGCTGTTAACGTTACATGGTTTCAAACAGCAGCGCCTCATTTCCCATACCATGCACCTGTTAGGTTGGCCATTTAAAATGGATTGGCCATTTAAAAGGAGGGGCTGCGGTTTTCGGGTTAATGTGCAGCACAAACCCAACTAAACCCCTCCCCCCACACACACACCGTATTCTCTGGGATGATCGCTTCACCCCTCCCCCCACCATGTGGTGCACAGCGGGGATGATTTCTGTTCAGCCTCAGGCAAACAGCCCAGCAGGAACGGCCACCTCAGAATGTCCCCTTAATAAAATTCCCCTATTTCAACCAGGTGACCATGAAGGATATCACTCTCCTGAGGATAACACATAGAGAGATAAAGAACTGATGTTGCTTGAATGCCAGCAAACACGGGGACCATACGCTGCCATGCTTTGTTATGCAATGATTCCAGACTACGTGCTACTGGCCTGGTGTGGTAAAGTGTCCTACCATGGAGTACGGAATAAGGCTGCCCTCCCCAGAAACCTTTTGCAAAGGCTTTGGGAGTACATCCAGGAAAGCTTCACTGAGATGTCCCTGGAGGATTTATGCTCCATCCCCAGACACGTTAACAGACTTTTCCAGTAGCTGTACTGGCCGTGAATGCATCCCAAGTCTTCAGGGCAAATTAATCATTAAACACGCTTGCTCTTAAACCATGTACAATATTTACAAAGGTACACTCACCAAAGGTCCCTTCTCCGCCTTCACGGTACGTGAGCCCGCCTTGGGTGGGTTGGGAGGGTACTGGGTCCAGGGTGATAAACAGTTCCTGGCTGTCGGGGAAAATGTTTTCTCTGCTTGCATCCTGTGCCCTATCTTCAATGTTCTCCTCATCATCATCTTCCTCGTCCCCAAAATCCACATTCCTGTTGCATGAGAATCCATTGACGGAGTCCACACACAGGGGTAGCGTAGCTGTAGGGCAGTGGTTCCCAAACTGGAATTCGTGAACCCCTGGGGGTTTGTGAAATGTTACAGGGGGTTCTCAGGAAAAAATTCCCTAATGGAGGACAGAGCTGTCCCTAGGGACCCCGGACAGCACGGGACCAGCAGCATGGAGTCCCTGGACTTCCAAGAGCTAAGCAGATCAAAGCAAGCATATCTATCAAACTTCAAGACTCCTTATAAGAAATGGAAAGGGAGGTGGATATTTTTTGCTGTTTTTAAAATTAAATAGGCAGCTCGACTTGTTTTTAAAATTATTATGAAGAACAAGTTTAAGCTTTGTTGTAATGTGCGTTGTTTGCCTGGACTGCTCAAGACCTGAATGCTTGTGTAGGAGGAACTCTTTGAGTTGGCTTCTTAAATACATTCATGCTCTTTCACATCTGATACTCCTTAATGAAACATAGGAGTCTTGTCTTGTAACAGGCTTATTCAAAGTGATACAAGCTGCGAAAGTGAGATCTTGGAAGAGTGTTGCCGTTTTCATAATGTAATAAAAATACTGTAATGATAGATAATAATAAATAGTATGTAATAAGCAAGTCATAAAAACAAATTTTATATTTCCAGGATCACTGCTTTTATAATTTATACTCAGGTAAAGGAGAAAATCCCTGGAAATATTCATTTTTAGGAGGGGGTTCGTGAGTCTTGACATTTTAGTGAAAGGGGTTCACAGGTTGTTAAAGTTTGAGAACCACTGTTGTAGGGACACCCCCTACAATGGCATGCAGTTCATCATAGAAGTGGCATGTCTGGGGCTCTGACCCAGAGCAGCCATTTGCCTCTCTGGTTCTTTGGTAGGCTTGCCTGAGCTCCTTAAGTTTCACGCTGTACTGCTGCGGGTCCCTGTTATAGCCTCTGTCCTTCATGCCCTTGGAAATTTTTTCAAATATCTGGGCATTTCATCTTTTGGAACGGAGTTCTGATAGCATGGATTTGTCTCCCCATACAGCGATCAGATGCAGTATCTCCCGTTCAGTCCATGCTGGAGCTCTTTTGCGATTCTGGGACTGCATGGTCACCTGTGCTGATGAGCTCGCCACGCTGGCCAAAAAGGAAATGAAATTCAAAAGTTTGCAGGGCTTTTTCGTGTCTACCTGGCCAGTGCATCGGAGTTGAGTGCTGTCCAGAGCAGTCACAATGGAGCACTCTGGGTTAGCTCCCGGAGGCCAATACCGTCGAATTGTGTCCACACTACCCCAAATTCAACCCAGCAAGGTTGATTTCAGTGCTAATCCCCTTGTCGGGGAGGAGTACTGAAATCGATTTGAAGAGCCCGTTAAGTCGACAAAAATGGCTTCGTGTGGACGGGTGCAGGGTTAAATTGATCTAACGCTGCTAAATTCGACCTAAACTCATAGTGTAGGCCAGGCCTAGACAGTATGTCTGCAGAGAAAGGGCACTAGACATAACATCTACATCCCGGAGAGAGTGCGAAGAAGCCCAGAAACAGTCTGCAGACTGTATCCAGCCCCAGCCAACCTTACAAGCACATGGGATCCAGTGGTTAGATTAAGGTAATAGAATTTAAGACCAGAAAGAACCACCAGATCATCTAGTCTGACGTGTATCACAGGCCAGCAACACCACCCAGCACCCCCACACTAAACCCAACAACTAGCATTAGATCAAGGTATTACAACCTTAAGAAACTAAACTATTGTGCCACAGGCAGAGAATAGAAGGGACCCAAGTACACCAATACCTGAGGCCCCTGCAATGGTAGGAAATTGATTAAGTGAGATATATGCAGATGATCTTGCCAAGTGACCCACACCCCATACTGAAGATGAAGGCAAAAAACCAAGATGGTCCCTGCCTATCTGACCGGGGGGAATTCCTTCCCCATGCCAAATATGGTGATCAGCTAGCCACTGAATCAGACAGCCACACACCTAAGAGAGAGAATGCTCGGTGGCACTTTAGAGAACTGGCCTATCCCATTCAGTGTCCCATCTCCAGATACTCTCTGATACTTCAGAGGAAGTCAACAAAAATAGTAGAATACACTGGGAGAAAAATCAATTCCTAACATTTGCACATGACTATCTGAAGCCATGAAGCATGAGATTTTAGGAACATCCAAGTCAAACCAGAAGGGACCCTCAGGGCTGCGAAGCCTTGCTCCCCTACTATCACAAGTAAACCTGTCATACATTCCCACTCATAAATTGGTCCAGCTCACTCTTAAAACTAATTTAGTTGTTTGCTCCCACAACTCCTATTTCCAGAACCTCATCCCGCTGATGGTTAGAAACCTTTTTCTGAAAACATCTGAATTTGCTCATGGCATATCCATTTGTTCTGGTGCCAACATTGTCCTTTAGTTTAAATAGGTTTTCAACCTCCCTGGTGTTTACATCCCTGATATATTTAGAGAGAGTAATCATAGCCCCTCTCATCCTTCATTTTGCTAAGCTAAATAAGCCAAACTCTTTTAGTTTCCTCTCTTAAGACAGGATTCTATTCCTGATTATCCTAATAGCCCTTCTCTTCACCTGTTCTGGTTTAAATGTATCTTTCTTGAACATGGATGACAGAATTGTATACAGTATTCCTGAAGAGGTCTTACCAGTGCCTTGTACAATGGTATTAATACTTTCTATCTCTACTGGAAGTGACTCGCTTGATATACCCTAGGATTACATTTATTTTTTTTACAGCTGCATCACATAGATGGCTCACAGCATCCTGTGATTGCCAATACACCCTGGTCTCTTTCCTCTGTTGGTCCTAAATGATAATTCCTCAGTCTATTGCAGAAATTCTTATTATTAGACTGTAAGTGACTGACTTTGTACTATTAAATTTCATTCCATTTCTCTCACTCTAGTTTTCAAGGTCATCCAGATTTTCCTGTATAATATTCCAATCCTCCTGTGTACCGACAATGCCTCCCAACATTTTATCATCAGATTTCATTAGCTCACTCCTACTTTTTGTGCCAAGGTCATTAATAAAAATATTAAATAAGATCAGTCCCAAGACCAATATTTAAAGAACTCCACTAGTAATGTCTCCCCAGTCCAAAAGTCCACCTTTCAGCACAACCCTTTGCCTTCTCCCTTTTAGCCAGTTCCCTCTGTGCTACCATGTCAAGTGCTTTACTGAAGTCCAAGTATATTAGATCTACTGTTTGTCCCTTATCTAAAATATCAATTATTTTCATAAAAAAGGAAATCAGGTTAGTCTGGCATGGACAACCTTTAGTAAACCAATGTAGCATTACATCCCCTTTCCATTTACTTCCATGAATTGAATTATTCATTCAAAATTTGTTCTGAAACCTTGCCTAAAATCCAACGTTAGACTAACTGGTTTGTCGTTGCCTGCATCATTTTTAAGTATAGGTATGATGTTAGCTATTCTCTAGTCACATGGTACCTCCCCAAATAGATAGTTATTAAAAATCCTTGCTACTGGACTAGCAATCTCATGTGACAGTTATTTCAGTATTCTGGGATGGAAATTATCCAGTCCCCCCCATTTGAGTACATTAAGCTCTTTAAGTTTTTCTTCTGCTTCAGATGTGGTAATTTCCTGCCTTCATGTCCATGTTCTATAATATCATACTTATTGAAAATCACAAAAATATTTAATAACCTACATTATCTTTCTACACTGCACAGCAGCCCAGCCTCATCCTTCCTTGTTCTTTATTTTATTTATATAACTAAAAAAAACTCTTGTTTATTTTAATTTCCTTGACAAGATCTAACTCAGATTCACTTTTCAAAACTCTCACTTTATTCCTACATTTTCTGACCTCCAAGATGTAGCTTTCTTTGCTGAAGAATCCCTTTTTTCATTCCCTGTAAGCTCTCTGCCTACTTCTGCTCTTACTAAGCTTTTTGAGGTGGTTATTCATCTAGCTGCATCAGGAGCCTTTCCCTACAAGTTTTTCCCCCTTGCTTGGGATGCAAATTGCAGTTCGTTTTTGAATATATAACTTAAAGAAATTCCAAGCCTCTTCCGTTTTTAAGTCCTTGAGCTCTTCAGTCCCATTTGCTCTGGGTGAGATTGAGGCATGGATTTGAGTCAACGGACTGAGGATTACTTTGACTGAGACTTGAGTGATGCTATGGGGCTGAGAAAAGCAATTGGAAGATATGGCAAAGAGTTTAGCTGCCCCATTGGGAATGTGCGTTTGCAAGCTTGAAATGCAAGGGGGTCAGGTTCCATTCTCAGCTGTTAATGTATGACCAGGTAGCAGCACCAGGAAGGGTGTCCCTCTTTCATCTGCATTCAGTCAGGCAATTGCAAACTTTTCTTTAAGATGTGGACCTTGCTACTATGATCTATGACTTTGTCACTTCTAGTTTTGTCCACTGCAATGTACTCTAAATTGGGCTTTATCTTACATCCATCCCAGAATAGGGGAGGGGGAAGGGATAGCTCAGTGGTTTGAGCATTGGCCTGCTAAACCCAGGGTTATGAGTTCAATCCTTGAGGGGGGGCCACTTAGGGATCTGGGGCAAAAATCAGTACTTGGTCCTACTAGTGAAGGCAGGGGCCTGGACTTGATGACCTTTCAAGGTCCCTTCCAGCTCTATGAGATAGGTATATCTCCATGTATTATTATTATTATTATCACAGGAGGCACTGAATGTAGGGTCCTGTGAGATAAACTGTTTGGGAGTGGAGTGTAAAGGTTTCATTCTGACCAGTGGCTAATGTGTAAATTGAAATAGGAAAGAGCCACAAACCAAGGAGGAAGGGGAATTGTGAAGGCGTGTTGCTTACCAAAGCCAGAAAGAAGGAAAACTCTTCTCCCACTATCCCTTCCTTTAACTTTTAATTTTGATCTATAAAACCTAAATTACCTACAACCGCTCTATCCAAGAGGCTTCTTCTTTCTCCATGTGCTACTGCCACAGTTGCAATCAGCAGAGATACTCTGGCATATAAGAAAGAGCTGTTGGAAAGACATTCCCATCTCCTGGTCTGAAATAGCCCAATTGTGTTGAATTTACAGGCATGTTTCAAGGAGCTGTTTCTGTGATTCTGAGAGATGGCAGGTTACAAAGAGTTGGTATGCTTGGAGTGATGAGACTACTTTTAAGAGGACTTGTTTGGTTGCATATTTTGTTATGTGATGATGGGAACATGTTGCTAAATTCACAGATGCACTGTGTACAGAGCAGGTTGGAATTCTTTTGGATTTGAAAAGTTCAAAATTTGAAATGCTGGGTTTTGAAATTTGAGGAGGGGAAATGGAAAACACATCTTCAATTTCTGCCTTTTTAACTGGCTATAATGATGATGGTTCTGGTTTTGTCAAAAATGCTTATCGTATAGGATCTGCATTTTTTTTAAAAAAAAAAGTCTAAGTCAAAATGAAATATATACACTCCTCCAATGTTGGTGAATATTGTTTAATAGCTCTATCTAAAGCCCTTCATAAATGTACCAGACCCAAACCATTCCAGTTTTTCTCCCAAGCAAAGGGAATGCACCATTATCAATTATAGTTTAAAACTGTTACTCCAACTGAGCCATTTATAATTCATTTTAGAGTTGTTGAAGTTTTCTTTTAAGGAGCCTTTGAAGATTTTAATGGACTTAATGGATTAATTTTTTCCTGATGGATTATTTTGTACATTACAAATCCAGAATGAAGAGCTTTTGCATTTTTTTTCTATAAATGAATCCCTCATGATTTCTTAAGGACTCATAGCAATCAACTCCAAAACACACACAAAAGGAGAGAATAGTTATTAGGCATTTTTGTTGCCTAGAGATCTATTAAGATTATATATCTCACTAATATTATAAGTGTTTTGTTTTGTGTGATAGATGAACCTCAAAAGGTTGGTTGATTCAGTGTGAAGGAAAATACCCAAAAATCTGTATGCGATCTGAATTACCTGGAATTCTTGAGCATGCAAACCTGAATTCCTGGTAGTCCGTATTCCACTAAGAAACATAATATCTATACAAATCTAAATGAAAAGTGAGCTCTGTGCATGCATGCATGTGCAGATATATAATATGTATCCCCAAGAAGCACATTTTACCACTGCTTTCAGACTCTCGATCCACGTTTCAATTACATACTCAGTTAAATTATAGTTTGGTGTGTGCTATAAATCTATGGAGTGATAGTGAGTGGTGAAGAATTATATGGCTGTGGGAAAGTGGCTGAATCCCTGAATTGTTCCACTGAGTCCCTGAATTCACTTTCAGGCTTCTTAACTTTTAATTTTGAAGGTGTCCATTTTTAGGTATAAATTGGATTTCACTACAGCACAAATTTCCATCTCTTATTTTCAAACTATGTTTTTGTCTTGCATTATGGTAATATGTTGTACTCCTCTGATTCTTGAAAGATGTTCAGTAGGTCATATTCTCAGTTGAGGTAAATTAGTGAAGTCAATGAAATTACATGAATTTACACCAGCTAAGAATCTGGATTTGTCTCTGTAACTGGGCCCCATGATGTGGATTCAAATGTGGCTTGGGGGCAAATTGTTCTTAGCAGGATGCACTGAGCTATTTTCCAAATAGTATCTGTATATGACAAAGCTGATTTGGCAAGTGATATGGAAGTTGCTAGAGTAGGACAGAAGGATCCGCTGAGCAAATATGGAGTGCCTGAGTATTCAGTAGGTATGGTAAATCTACTGTATAAAGCACCTACCACAGTGATCCAAAATGTTTTGAATGACAAGTCCCTTTGAAGTGAAAAGTGGTCTGCTATTTATCATATTGATGGGCTATGTCCACAGGAGGACCCCAATGGGAAAAAGGGTGAGAAGGTGCTAGATGAAGAAGACATAGATCTTCTTTTGAGGACACTTTTATTGCTAAGAAAAATAGTAAACCAGAAGCATGCCCAGCTAAGCGGGCATGGGATGAAAATGAACATAACTAAGACTGAGATCATGTCGATCAGTAGAGATGCCACAGGGAAACTGGATATAGAGAATGATGGAGTATGACTAAAGCAGACTCACCAGTTTAAGTACTTTGGCAGCTGGGTTATGGAAGACAGTGAACGTGAACATGAGATACAGACCAGGAGTGCTGGAAAAGTGTGGAATAACATCTCAGGAGTTCCATATGACAAGCATATACCACTGAGATTGAAAGTCCAACTGTATAGAACAATGGTGTGCCTAGAAATGCTGTAGGGTGCAGAAGCATGGGTAGTTAAGCGAGGACAGGTTCAGGGCCTCCAGGTCTTCATGAGATGAGGTGTGTTTGTGCTATAAAAAGAGTTACGTGGGGGGGGATAGCTCAGTGGTTTGAGCATTGCCCTGCTAAACCTAATGTTGTGAGTTCAACCCTGGAAGGAGCCATTTAGGGGCCTGGGGCAAAAATCTGTCTGGGGATTGATCATGCTTTGAGCAGGGGCTTAGACTAGATGATCTCCTCAGGGTCCCTTCCAACCTATGATCCTTCGGGGGGGGGGGGGGAGAGAGATTTCAAAATGAAAGCATTAGCATGGAAGTCAGTTTGTGATATGGCTCAAAAACCTCAGGAAGTATGACTTTGTTTGTTTGGACAATACAGAGGGGGGAATGCAGTAGGAGAAGAAAGGTGGGTGGGCAAGTCTCAACAAAATAAAGACATCTCTAATGGATGATGAACTTCCCATGAAGAAAAGGAAAGAACTGTTTAACTCCAATGTTCTGCCAGCAACGATATATGGAGTGGAAAGCTGTTCAACAACGAAAGCGGAGGAAGAAAAATTTGCTGTCACTCACAGAGCAATGGAAAGGCGAATGTGTAAGGCATCGCTCTGTAATCACATAGCGAATGAGGAGATCAGAAGGCGTACAGAGGTGACCGATATAGTGCAGGCGATGTATGATGATGAGCTGGTCATGTAGTCCACAGGCAAGACAATAGGTGGACAACCTACATCGGTGACTGTTTCCCCAGAGACCACAAGTGACCACTGGGCAGACCGAAAACGTGCTGGGCCAATCCCATGACAAAACTCTTTGGCCAGAAATGGAAAGAACATGCTCGCAACAAAACAGAATGGTGTGGCGTCGATTTGCATTTGTGGTGGGACGGACGAGGACAAGACGGACAAAGGTGATGATACAGAGGATGAATAAAGAGGACCTGGTGATAGTGTGGCAAGACAGGTTAGTAGAAAATGCAATGCCAAGAAAAGCCAATGAAAAGATGGATGGATAGCATCAAAGAAAATATCTTTAGTACTGCCTTAGATGGGTGAATATGTCAGTTGCTTGCACTATGATCTGACTCCAGGTGCTGGGGTAAAGGGAAGAAGAAATCTGATAAAGCTAAATGAACCCAATTTATTTTTAAATATTACTATTGACACTCCAGTTAGAGCTGACGTCTTAAATACAGTTGTGTGCTGAGCACTTTGCAACTGTAAACTTTTTTTGCCGTGCTACTGAGATAAATGTCTCATTGGAGAAACTGAATCTAGAAGCAAATAGGCTGCAAACATATTATGACTCTGACAGTTACTCGGATACTTTTCAAGGCTCCAATGGCACTTCTCTCTCTCTTTTAGGAGGGGTTCTTGAGAGCTTTCAAGAAGCTTTTACTGAGTCAGCTTTGAAGCTCTAAACATGCCAGGAATTGCATGGCCAGGATAAATCTTTCTCAAAGCACCATCAGTGTGGAACCTTGTTTTATAATAAGTGAGTTGAGGGGGAGACGTGTCTTGAGATGTAGCATGATGTGATAATTAGAGAGGAATATGACTCTGGTGCCAAGCCATGTCCCAAATTTTTGACACTCACAAGCCTTGGAGTGCAGTCTTTCCAAACTTCTGCTCTTTTTTTTTTTTTTGTATCAGCTGCAGTTCTGAAAGGAGAAAGGCTTTTGAAGAGAAAATCAGTTACAGAGATGCTTTATATGCATCATCTCTACACAGAAGCATCTATTCATCATGCGTGCAGTACTGCCAATCCCAACCATTCAAAAATCATGAGTCTGATCATCCAGAATCATGAGTTTGATTGTAAGAGGGAGGACATCTGCCTCCAAAGTGTGTGTGGAAAAAATATTTCGGGTTCAAGATTCAGCCTTAAACACAAATGCAAGAATCTCTGCTGGGCCTCAGAGGAAAACTTGAGTTATCTTCTGGGGCGCAGGAAGCTGCCATTCTATCTGTCTCCACCCTCCCCATCCTCACTACCCTCTGCCTTTTTCCACCATCTCCCTGTACTTCTTCAGTTTCCCTCCTGTTCCTCACACTCTCCCATTCCTTTTACAGTACAGTAACTGCTCACTTAACATTGTAATGTTCCTGAAAAATGCCACTTTAAGGGAAACAATGTTAAGCGAATCCAATTTCCCCATAAGAATTAATGTAAATGAGGGGGTTAGGTTCCAGGGAATTTTTTTCATCAGACAAAAGACTATATTATATATACACACACACACACACATACAGTATAAGTTTTAAATAAACAATTTAATACTGGTACACAGCGATGATGATTGTGAAGCTTGGTTGAGGTGGTGGAGTCAGAGGGTGGGCTATTTCCCAGGGAACGCCTTACTGCTAAATGATGAACTAGCAATTGCCTGAGCCCTCAAGGGTTAACTCTCACTCTACAAGGCAGCAGGAATGGAGGGAGGGGAGACAGCATCGCAGACAGAGAGAGAGAGATGCACATTTCCCCTTTAAGTACACTCCCTTGTTAATTAGATCAGCCTGCTGAGACCGCAGCTGCTTCTAGCAAGCTCCCTCCCTCCTAAGCCCTGTCGTGTGCCCCCCCCCCGCTCTATGAAAGATGGGGTAAGCAGGGTGCAGGAGCAGGGGGGAGGGGGACACCCTGACATTAGCCCCCCTCTTTCTCTACTCCCCCCTGCACAGCAAGCAGGAGTCTCGGGGAGCAGCTCCAAGGCAGAGGGCAGGAGCAGCACATGGCAGTGGGGGGAGGGACAGCTGCAATTGCTAGCCTGCTGGGCAGCTGCCGCACAGGGAACTTAGGGGAACGGGGAGCTGATAGGGGAGCTGCCGGTCTACCCTGGTTCCAAGCCCCCACCAGCTAGCTGCAATGGGCTGCTCTTCCTGCAAGCAGTGGACAAAGCAGGTGGCTGCCAAACGATGTTAGAAGGGAGCCTTGCACAACTTTAAATGAGCATGTTCCCTAATTAATTAGCAACGTAACAACGAAACAACGTTAACCGGGACGACTTTAAGTGAGGAGTTACTGTACCTCTGTAGTGCAGCAGGAGGCATACTTCCCAGCATGAGTAGACAGACAGAGAGACACACTAGCTGTGCTCAGGCTAGTGTGCTAAAAATAGCCGTGTAGCCAAGGCAGCATAGGCATCGGCTTGGGCTAGCCACCTGAGTATGTTCCCAGAGAGCCTAGGTGGGTTTGTACTCAGGCTTCTAGCTTGAGCTGGTGTCTGTACTACCCCCAGCTACACAGCTGAGACAGGAAGCATTCACCCAGCAGCACTTTAGATGAGCCCTTACTCTCTCTATCCCATATATTTTCTTGAAATCTCAGCCTCTTTTCATTTCTTCTGTTGTTGCATTCCCTTATCTTCCAATGGTGTCTCAGCTAGCCCTTAAGCCATAGAGTGGCAGGCATTTTTTCCTATGGGAGCCTGGCTTCAGTCTCATTGACAGTAATGGGCCATTTTGAATAAGTATAAAATTGCAAGATGGAAGGCAAGAGTACCGAGAGCATGGGAAAGTGTTCTTGTTTGTTTGTCTTCTTTTTACGGCAATATAATCATGAGACATGGTAACATCATGGCGGGGAGTTTCAAGAGCATCTAAGGTTGACTTCTCGTGGCAAATTCACCTCAGAGCTGAACAGGCCATCAGAGTAGAAATTGTTTGGAGTATAAGAAGTGATTGTGTGATCAGAATGCCACTGAGGCTCTGTGAGACTAGCTGTTGACATATGCCCAGTAAGAAGTAGAATAATCCTTTCATCTGTTTGAAAGGTCAAGTTATCTGCCCTGAGTAGTATCCCAGACACCTCCCTTTTTGTATTTGGTGATGTTAGATTGTGATTGTTGTTATAGCTGTCCTCATGTGCCACCTTGCAGGGCTCAATACATAAATGCATTCACAAAACAAACTTTGCAGAGTTCATACAGCTCCAGTTCTCATCTCTCCCATCTTCTGTTTTTGAGCAACAATGGGTTAACCCTGAATAATTTGGTTAGGGGTATAGTTTTACTGGTACAACCTCTAGTATGGGCATAGTTATATTAGTATAAAACACCTTTGTAATTGCATCCACTCTAGGGGGATTGTACTTCTTTAACTTTACTGGAATAGTATTTAACTATACTGGTATAGTTAAAGTGGTATAACTTTTGTGCGTAGATAAGACCTTCACAATTTTTACCTATAAAGCTAATTTCATAATAAAGTTAGAATTCAGGAAACTTACATGATTTTGAGGATGAAAGGCCATTTCACATTATTTTCCCCAGGGCTTTCATGATGAGTGACTTTACTTACCCATGCAAAGGTATGAGATAACTTAGGAGGCTTCTTATTTCGCCTAAAGCCTTTACAAGTCTTGACGAACAGCATCTGTCATCATCCTTCCTTCCCACTTCCTATATTAATTACTTCTCTCTTTAATTAACAGTTTTTATTTTTTAAATAAACCCCAAAGTGCATGTCCATGAGTGATAGCTTCCTGACAGTATTTTATAACTGAGTAGCATTTACTTGCTCAAAAAACTCTCTCTGATAATATAGTACCACTCAGTAGTGACAACAGGAAGCCATCAATCAGAACAAGGTTCTCCACATTTCATTTAAAAATATAAATATCCTATTTTTAATAAAGAAAAAGAAGTAAGGCTGAGCAGAGGGATGACACATAGACACCCTGCCAAAGTCTCTTAAAAATCAGATTCTTTTTTTAAACATGAAGATCACAAACCACATTTTATTATCCAGAACAGAATATCCAGATCAGAAATTAGGATAGGAATTGTCACACTGGCTCAGACCATCCACATAGTCCAGTATGCTCTCTTTTGAGAGTGGCCATCACCAGTTGTTGCAGCGAGGTATAAAAATCTCTTCCTTTTCATAGGAAGATGTGGGTTTAATCTGCCCCCCACAAAGGTGTTATTCTGGTCTAATAGTCCAAGATTATCTTAAACCCTAAAGTCTAATGTTTAATATCCCCTCCAAATATTTTATTGTCATTAAGTATAACTGGATAGTCTTGATCTACATATCTATATCCATATTCAAGCCATGTTCAAGCAATTCTGAATTCATTTAATATCTTGTTTTCCATCAACAGGGAAGACAGTGCAGTAGGTGTGACACATAAATAAATGATATCCCCCTATAAAGAACAATGTTGTATTGGCAGCGGCATAATAAGTGACTGTACAATACAATAATGTAGGTTTCATTTTTAGCACAGTGCATTTCCTATAAAACCACATCCCATAATGCTCTGTACTCTGAGCTAAATAAAACAGCTCCATCCTGTAATCGCAGAGAGAGCTAGAGAGACAAACTTTCTTCTTTGCTTATAAGTTTTCAGGTTAGCTTTGAAAAGATATTGAGTGTGTGAAGCAGAGAGACACAGGAATGGTGTGGCAGATAGCAAGGCCTGAAGAGGAAGAACAATGGCAGGATTATAGGGAGAAACAGTGAATTGACTGGTACTAGATAAGTGAAGGGTGAAGGAAGAAAGTTATAGACTAGGGCCAAAATCTGCTTAGCTTATTATGGCTATTAAGTAGTGCCATTTGGTTTCAGTGTCACTTCTTGAGTGTCCAAGGAGGTCTGTGTGGAAATTGGAGTAAGACCACGGGGAGTTTCAGAAGCTTCTTTCTATGTGTGAGCCGGTAAAGGCAACCTGGTAGGTCTCTTCCATCTCTCATGTCTTAGATTCTACACAACAGGCTTTGATATTATTAGAATACAGAATTTGTGTTCACTAGACCAACATAAAGCACCCTGGTTATTTAATCTGGAGTTCTAAATTATTCCCTAAAGCACAATTAATTTTTTGCATGACTATTTTTTGATATCTTCCACTATATGGAGATTTTAAAAGTAGCCACAGGACTGTCTTCTGAAAATAGGTTATTGTTGGCCAAATCAAACTTTAATTGTATTCCAGCAGTTCAGGATTAGTGCATTGATTTAGCTGAACATGCATTCAGTAAACACAAAATTAACCACCAGAGTATAGCGCATCCTGGGAGAAATTCACAAAGGAAAAGGCATTGGAAAATTTATTTAATCAAATGTATACTACAGCAAATAAGAGCCCCTCTCCTAAGCTTTAGGAGTCCTTGACAACCTTGGAAGAAATACATCTAATAAAATAGACTCCAGCAATTGCCCACAAAATATATTACCCTGGCAGTTACATAAATATTAGAAATGTAATAAACCACACCAACACAATCACAATTGGATTCCCTGTTGGACCACTTTTCAGCCTCACCCATCTCCCAGACACCTATGAGCCATAGCGTTGCACTTATATTAAGGTTCTTAAAAAAAAAAAGTTGTAAAGAGTTAATAAGTAATTAGATGTTTTCATAAGTAGCTAATACATTTTTATAGATTGTTATAGTCCAGCAATCCAATAGGTTGCTTATAACCCAGCATGCTCCCATTAAACCAATAATCAAAATTCAACCAAAGTATTACAGACCACAGGAGACAATACTCTTGTGTGTCACAAGCAGAGAAAAGGAGGGACCGAAGTGCTTATAATATCTTATAACGGGTTTATTGGATTAATAACAGAACATTCCATACGCAGAGAGAACAAATCATGTCCTGAAGTTTGTTGATCTCAGGCTGTTATGAACCAAGATGAGGAAGTGAAATGCAAAGGTCCAGAGCCCTAATGGATAAATCCCTACCAAAAGTCCCTTATCTGGCTCAGAAGTCACTGCTGACTACAACTGTGGCAGTATGTCATGGGGTGGGGGTAGAGAGACGAGTAGGAGGTTGTTTGAGGTTATTTAGGGCTTACAGGCCAAAAATACCTTAAAACCAAGCCAGAAATTAATAGGCAGTCAGTACAGATGGCAGAGCACAGGTTTAATTTCCTCATGAAAGGAAACTTTGCTTAACAAGCAAGCTGCTGAATGTTACACCATTTGCAGTCTCTGGATGGTTTAAAAACAATTTATGGTTTACATTGATCTTGCCAACACATGAAACTTGTATCAAAGTGCGGAGGACAGTGTATCTTAACCTCTGACACTATTCTGTGAAAAAGATGCTTCAGACTGAGATTCTCAATTACTTTTGTTTTGTTGGTGTTTGCTTTTATTATTGATATGTATAAGGTCCCAATCTTGCCATAGTTTACTCCACACACACATAAGAGTCTACACATTCAGATCCCTTTGTAGATTTAACACCTTCAGTGGTATATAGTTCTGACCAACTGTATTACACTTCTTTTGGTGTTAGGTTAAAATCCATATTTTATGTTTTGGTCTATATGTCTTATTATTTGAATGCATTTTTGTTATCAGTATCAACCTTAATATACATTTTTATTTGTTTATTTAAAGTACACAGTGTAGACCACCAGGTCTTGAAATCTAATTGTTTATTGAGCAATTTTTTTTAATTTCAACAAAATTTTCCTGAAAAAAAAAAAAGAAACCTGCTTGATTTTGACCAGGTACTAGAGCTGGTCAAAATGTCTAAAATTAAGAATTTTGTTGATCCACAGCTTATTAATGTGGCAATTGCAAAACCAGCCTCCCGTACGCAGTGCAGGAATCCTTCTCAGAGAAGATAGTTCCGATTATAAAATGAGAACCTTTTCTGCTTGCATCAATTCAATACTGTTATAGTTGAAACAGACCTGAAAAATAGAACAATGTCACTAGAGTACAATTGCCAATTGTTACTTTTAATTATGTTTCTATGCATAATTCATAAATACACTGCATGGACAAGAGAGTGGAAAAAAGATAAGACTGAACAAAAGAATTAAATTCTCCATAAAACAATTACGATATAAATAGGCAAGATATTCAATATGCTTATTATCAAAATGATTGGTGTGTGTTTGTTTTTTTCTTGTTCCAAGGCTAAATAGTGCCTTCCTTTCTAAAAACAAAGAAACTAAAAAAACTGTTATCTCATGCATTAAGTGGGTCTTCTATTTCTAATATTCTATTACTTTAAAAGCAAAGTGGTTTTTTTTGTTTTTGTTTGTTTTTACAAAATATAATTAAACAAGACTCATTGTACTGAGGGCCACTAGCCTGCTTGTCTTAGTCACATGAGTTGTCAGCGTGTTTCAGTAGCCACTAGCAGCACAGTGGGTCTTGTAGCTGTGCTGCCGTTTGTTGCAAGTCCTGTGCTCTTTAGAGGGGAGTCATGGTGTGCAGTAGGACCTAACCATGCCTCAGGTAGCTCTCTGCAATGTTTCATGGAGCTAGCCTGAATCTTGTGGAAGCAACATTCTGATTAGAGCCCCACCTCCACAGTTGGGTCTATTCAAACTGATCTATGTGTCATGTGCCCCTGTCATATCTGAAAGTCTGACCAAAAGACAATTGAAGTCAGTGAAAAGATGCCCACTGACTTCAAGTCAGTCCTAAGTGCCTTACAAATCCTAAAGGTTCTAAATCACCAGTTTCTGGTTCCCTCTCCTTCCCCCTTTTTGTAGGGGTGGAGGTATCTCTCCCAGAAGAATGAGTTCCACATGTCATTCTGAAGGCGATAATATTAATGCTGTTTCCTTTGCCTGGCTTGCTTCTTCTATATTGCTCCTGGGCCAGCTTTCTCTGTGGACCTTCTCTGCATAGAATATCAGGGTTTGAAAGGACCCCAGGAGGTCATCTAGTCTAACCCCCTGACAGATTTTTGCCCCAGATCCCTATAATGGCCCCCCTCAAGGATTGAATTCACAACCCTGGGTTTAACAGGCCAATGCGCAAACCACTGAGCTATCCCTCCCCACCCCCATGGTAAAGTGAGAACCATATTATCTGTTGAGATCAACTGGAGTACTTACATGAGTAAGCCAAACAGGATTTGGCCTTCTAGTTTTCAAATGCCACCCTACAAACTCTACTGGCCCAATGCACTGAAACTGCTGACTTTTAAAGGGTGAGCTTGGGCAGCATGTAATGGGGACAGTCAATGAAATTAAAAAGGGGGGAAATCCAAAACAAGTGAAAGGAAATGCATTTTCATACTTTGTGTAATTAATCTGTGGAACTCATTGCCATGGGAAGTCGTTGAGACCAAGAATTTACCAATCACTTTTTTCAATCTTATTTATATCAATATGATGAATATCCAGTTATAATTAGCTACAATAAAATTTTAAGATATTAAACATTATGCTTCAGGGTTTAAACTAATCTCTATGTGAGGGGAATCTTTTCCATATCGGCCTACTCTTATGCTATCCTCTGAAGCATCTGGCCACTGTTAGAGACAAGATACTGGACTATAGGGATGTATCATCTGATCCACTCTGATCACATGTCTCTATAATCTCTACAGATGGAAATTCACATGTGAAGTCCTCAACAGTACTTTATATTAATTCTTGAATTATCAACTTGACCATTTTTTATTTGAGAAAAAAGAAAATGCTTCCAATGCTAGATGCAGAAATAATTATTTTAATCTTTTTTCTTCAAAGGCTATATGGATTCAAGATGAAAGTACATAAGGGCCCTTCAGAGACAGTGCAAAGGGTTAAGGAGCACAGACTGTAAAGTTTATATTATCAGGAAAACTCTGATTCTAAACCCTTGAGACTTATCCTGTGTCCTGGACAGAATATTCTATAGTGATATTCATTCAGGCATTGTTTAAAAAAAATACTCTGCTTTGCACTTCAGACACTATATAATTTCATCACCTTATCATTTGTTATACCACATTCTAGTGTATGCACCTCTGACAACCATTAGTGATAATCTCCCAGGGCTTTTAAATAATTTGTCTGTAAAATCTTGGGCAAATTAGAGATGGGCCTGCAAATATTTTTTGGATTTAGAGGTAAAGAGAAAAGTCCCCTGCCTCAGTTAGATATAAATCAGAGCTTTGAAAAATTCCATGAGGTATTTTAAGTTAACAAATTAGTAAAATTACCTAAACATATCAACATGTAACTTATTTCAAAGCCAGCTTTAGAGCATTCCCTCTCAGCTCTGATTTTGGATGAGACATAACTGATCAAATTTCCCAATCTGTGCTAACTCTAGGTTTTATTTTTTTATTTTATTTTTAACAAATGATTCTATCAGGTTATGCTTCCATTGGTCAATACCAGATTTAGATTTTAGACTCAAATGAAGGTTTAGTGGCTAAGTTTCAGAAGAAACTTTCCAAAATTCTAGCTTTCAAAGCATACAGAATCTATAAACACACCAAATATAATTAAGTAGCCCTCTCTAGTGTCATTCTGTGGCTGCTATTATTTAATTGCTAGTAAATCATTTTATAAAGGGATGAGTAGGAAACTTTCCAGAGAATTTCATTTTGAGCCAGAATCGTATTTTGCAGATTAGTGTCTAAATTTGTTCCATGACACTTGAGGTTGTGATGATTATATCTATTACATACTCTGTACAGTAGGGCCCTGATCCCCAACTAACACCTCTGAGCACCATCATAAGCCAAATAATAAATAAAAGTCAGTGGGCTGCATACACACTAAAGTGTTGTTCAGTGACTGTAGTACAACAAGAATTGCCTCTTGGTGGAGTACAAATTACTTTCTAATAAGAAAAATTCTAGACTTCAAGGGTTTAATCCTGAAAGTGCTGAGCAATTGCAGAAAAGTGCTCAGTGCCTTTAATTCCCATTGATGTCAATGGAGCAGATTTGTGAGAAAACCTCCAAACCTTGCGAACTTGAAAATAAAAAAAAGTTAGGATTGAGGAGGAAGAGATGGAAGGTGAAAGTCCATTGAATAGTGACAGTAGTCTGTAGTCTGGTGCACCAAAAAACCTTTTTTTCTGGAGACAGGACATGTAGAAGAGGAGGTTTACAAGAAGTGCTGTAGATTTTTACTATACCCCAGGCTCTCAACCCAAAATCCTGCATAAGTCTCGGAACAAAGGTGTAATGTGGGCTATGCCACAGGTCTCCCCTTCCCCTTGGCAGGTAGAATAGAAGTTCATCAGTAATGGGCTCAGTCCTGTGAAGTATTGAGTAAAGCTTATTGGGAATTTTTCAATGTATTGTTTTTCAATGAAAAAATGCTGATTTGTTGTATTTGCAAAACGGTTATTTTTTGACAAATTTCCTAACTAAAAAATGTTTGAGAAAAAGTTTCAAAATTGTCAAAATGTTTCATTTCAATGCTTCTGAAATGAAAATTTCTAGTTTTTTTCCAGTTTGACATAACTTTTGATTTTAAAATTTAAACTCCTTAGACTAAAATGGTCAAAGGAAAAAAATCTGAAACTTGAAAAGAAATATTTTGAAATGATTGAAACAAAACCTTTCAATTGAGACGATCAAAAATCAGTCAAACAAAAACCCAACAACCAACAACTTTGTGGTTTTTCAGTTTGCAAATATTTTAAGCAGTTTGACTCTTTGTGCCAATTTGAGACAGGAAACATTTTCAAACTCCTGAAAATATTTGCAGGATGGAAAATATTGTATCCTGCCCAGTTCTAGTGCTGAGCAGCCTGCCTTCCATCTCCTTAGTTTGCTGAGTTTCTCTTACCTCCATAAAGGGAGACCTTTGGTGTGTTAATTTCTATTCTGTTCTTTCTGCTGCTGCTGCTACTAACATCTAAATATGGGCTGCTTCTGTATTTTATGTTAGTACATTCAGAAAATCATGTAAATCCATTGTAATTCATGGATTGCTTATACAACTAATAATAACTTCCTAACCAGCCTTTTTTTTTTTTTTTTACCTACAAACTGTGCACACAATTAGTCTATGGGGAAAAAACCAAAGACTTCTATTATTGTTACCCTCTTCTGCCCCCTCCTCTTCCTTTTCATAAAGCCCACCTGCTATATGTTGTCTTCAACGAAGACTGTACTTTGTACAGTACCTAGCACCATGGTGTTCTGGCCCGATGGAGCCTTTAGGATATACTGTCATGCAAATAATGATGGGACAAATCATCCCTTCTGCCTAGAGACTTCCTATGAGGAAATCTCTGAAAGGATCCTGTCACGGGGATTCCTCACACCATTTAGGTAGAAGTGTGGTTGTCTCCCCATAATAAAGACCACAGGACTCTCACTCAACGTTGGCCGAACCCCTGTGATGTGGAAGAGGACCTGTATTCTTTCTGTAGTCACTGACATCCCATGACTCTGCACTGGCAGGAGTGCCTTTCCTGACTGTGGTTGCTCACAGTACTCTGAATAAAGAGATTGGCAGAAAAGGTACTAAAACCACAGTTCTCTTCTCTGTGTGCAGATCCAGCGTACAATATAGCCCAATAATAATAATGGAACATTTCTATTATCAACAAGGTAGTTACACGTTGGCATGGTCACATTTTTTTAATGAAAGAGCCACAAAGATAATAGTAAGTCATCTTAGCAAAATATCTATTTTAAATTTCATAAATGCACCAGGCCAGACAATAAGTGTGTGCACATTGTTTGTTTAAACTGGTTTAAGCAGAAACTGTCCACAGCTGAAAACCCAAATCCAAATACACCAAAACCATGGGGGGGATTCGTAACCTGTTTGCAGATCTGAATTATGCACCCTGTATCCCTATATGATTTGAGACTATTTTATTCAAGAAATCACTAGGATTTTTTTTCAGTTTTTAATTTAAAAAAAGAATCAGCTGATTATATATACTCTCCCTTCAAATTAACTAAAATAATTTCACTTCTGAGCTAACACCTTGCATGCCAAATTGCAGCTAAACATACATATTTAAATATTTAGCATCAGCATTAAACCTGAATGTTCACAGAACCTTAACTACAGGGGAGCGAACAGCAATGCTATAATATTTCAGGACAATCTGGGATTCTTTTCTTTCTCCTTTATTTGTTCCCAGAAGAACACTTAGTTTTATGTAATGCATGAATACCAAGATTTGTGGTGGGAATACTTCACATCTAAAAACGGTTGTCCCTCAGGGATTTGTAGCACTGTTTTAGATTTCTGTTTCCTGCTTTAGATTTCTGTTTCAGTTTCCTGATGTTTCACCATCACACCAAATGATTTTACAGAAGAGTTCTGTTTAAGCACTTTTCTGCATTATGTATGGTACTTTTTTTATATACCTGGATTAGGTTACATTGAATTACATTGGCAAATTAATTACAAAGCATGGTCTTGTCATGACAAAAACATATGCATATAAAAATGTAACAAGTCATCAGCATGTAGTAAATATGATTTGTTGTTCAAAAACTATTTTTATATTGAATCCACTTAGCTCTTTTTCTTCTGGGGGGAGTTTCTGAACATGTTTTCAGTCATAAACCACTGAGTCTAAAAATATGGAAAAATGAATGCAAGGACAAAAAGTCCACATCCCTCTTTCCAAACACACAAAAAAGAAAACCAAACCAAACCAAAACCACACGCTTGAGTGATGTACATTCTGTGAGGTGCTGCTATAATTTTTATGTAATGTACTTCTGCTGGTGATAATCCTAACTTAGTCAGATACTCATGTGAAAGCACTAAATGAAGTAGAAGTCTTTCCATAGATGGACCAGATCCTCAGTTGGCATAAACTGCTGTAGTTTGATTCACTGCAAGGGATCTTCACTGCTAGCTCTATTGACTTCAGTGAAGTTACACTGGCTTACACTGAAGATCTAGCCCATTTAATTTATTGTGATGCAAAATGACAATTTATTATACTGCTTCCACTTTGAAAAGAGATCATTATTACCTACCTGCAGTTTAAATAACAAACAGGTGGATAAGAATTCTGTGTAGAAAAAATACAAACAAAAAGTAGAAACATCTAAGTCTACAGTAAAGGGTTCATATTTACTGGTATGCTCTGCCTGCCTTGCAAAGCAGCCATGAACCCATCGTTTTCTGCCACTTTCTGCTGATAGAGTGCTGCAGTGCAGCCAGAGCCTAGTGGTGAATATAGCTCAATGAATGTTGGTAATCACTGGAGTTTAGGGTTTAGAATTTATTAGGGAGAAGTAGCAAAAAGGATTGGGGGGATTTTAGAAAATGTGAAGCTTCTCTTTTTTATGATGTAGGCGTTAATTGGATGACATAGACATCCTTGCTAGGAAACTTAGGCCACCCTGAGATTTATTGACTGACTACAGCATTTATCTAACAAGAGAAAATTATATGCAAAGTAACTGCATGGGTATGCACAGCCCTCATTGTGAAAAGTGCCTAATTTAATATCCTTTGTGTCAGATTCTGGAGAGGGGCTTGGGGAATTCTTTGACTGCTGTGCTAAGTAGTGTCACATATATAAAACATACCAAGTGCACCGTCCTTACTGATCTGTAAGTCAAGTAGTGCTAGCTGCAGAGCGGGTGAACAGATTCTTATCCAATTTGACTTTGTGCTAGAGTTCTGGTGAGGGATTTTGTGTTCAAGTGCCCCAGCCCATCTGAAACTATACCACTTCCAGTGTGCATACTTGGATGTGGAGACTTAAAATTCGTTTTTCATAGGCATTCATGCAAATCAAACTTGACCATTCAACTGTTTGTTGAAAGTGAACACAAAAAGGAATTTGAATACAGATGATATATGAATTTCAAAATGTCAGTGAATACTCACAGAATACTTGCCCCACTCTCATCACTGATCTCATTTGGTTTGTTTTACCCCCAAAGGCATCTCTCATTTTGTTACCATTAGAGATCCTAACACAAGTATGTGGTGAGAGGCTGTACCCTCTGTTTCACTATGGAAAGCAGGAGAGGATGGGATAAACACGTGGGATCCTAGGTGGAAAGAGTCTGACTCTGAGTGAGGAATGTCTTGTAGGCAGAGCATGTGATGGAATGTGTTCTAATGAGCTGCGCTTGAGAAGTTCTGGGACACAAACACCATGAGTGCTGTAAGATGTTCTGGCTCCCAAAAAAGGGCAAGAATTGTGTCTTGGATCATTCTGGCAGGACTCAAGCAGTGGTTCTAGACCTGACTCTGCCACTGTCTTGCTGAGTAAATCACTTTATCTCTCTGTGTCTCAGTTTACCTATCAGGATAATAAAATTTTCCTACAATGACTGAGAGGGGGTATCATGAAACTTAAAAAAAACACTTCTTGGCATCCTCATGTAAATAGCACCTTATCAGTGCAAATTATTAATTTCCTTTAAGCCTATTTTTTTTCGTATGTATTGTCAGTACTCAATGTACTGATTGGTTTTTTAGAAAATAAAAGAAAATTCCATATGACAGTAAAACCCCAAAAGGAAAATATGTAAGTAAGTGACAGTCAATGTACAGAAATCTCAAGCCAATTACTTTTAAGAAGTCTACATAGTTTCAGATGCAGCTTGATGCTGTGAAGAAAAGTCACAGACTTTGCACTGATATGGTCTTCAGACTTGAATCATTTGTTTTTTAGAAGGCATTTAACTACAGAGCTTTTTCAGTTTGGGAAAATAATCAAATGCATCATTTTTCTGAAGTATATTTGGCAATAATAAAAAATTAGGCTGTAATGATAGTCTATTTGTCAAACATGAATGAAAAATATATTTTTTTTACCAAATATGCCCACTATATGACATTTTATATATAGCTGAGCTTAAGGGTGAACAGATACCATGAGCAGAGTGAATATTTTAGTATATGCACAGCACCAGCCCCTTAACAAAAGTCTTGACTGATTCTGAATATTTGCCCCAGGTTCATGTTTGTATAATAGTACAGTAAAGGTTCTGTTGGTGGCATCCATTAGAGGGCGACATAACACTACTCTCATATCAAGTGATAATATTCCACTCAGCAGATGGTAGTGGAATAATAACATTCTGAGGGATTATATAAGGACACACACAAATAGCATATTATAATACAGAATAATGTCAGAGAATATCAAGTCTTTTTCCTTTCTCTCTCAAACATCTGCTAGGAATGACTCAGTAAATTGGATTTGTGGCTAACAGTCAAACATAAGCTGATACAACAGCTTGCCAATTTTAGTATTGTCACTCCAAGCATTCAAGCATCAGGACCCCCAAAATCAAGAGACTGACTTAAAAATCATGAGATTTTAATAATACATTTGGGTTCTTTTTATTTGCTTTCTGGTTTTGGAACCTTTAAGGTTCATGTTTTTAAGTTTATCTACACAACCATCAGGTCTAGAAACTTATGTCTGTTTTAATGAAAGCTCAGAATCTGGTGTATTTACGTGAGTACAGAAAAACATCAAGTATCAAAGGGCTTGTGATAAAATTGTGAGAGTTGCCATCCATGCAAGCTGCAGAACATGGCAGGTGCTTATCTTACACATGGCAGGGAAGTTAGAAAAGGAAAATCAGGGAAGTAGATATGAAAACAGGGAGAAAATTCATGATGCTGTGCATTTTTGCTACATTCACAGTAAAATCTGTGTTCATTGATTAAAATTTCTCTTTGAGTCAAATTCACAAATCTGATGGCATTTCAGGCATATGCACAAATATTTACAAAATGAATATTGGTAGTTTATCATATAAAAACTGAACAAGGCAGAAACTGGCTGTATCTGTTTGTTTCTTTAGAGCTATGTTAATACAACTCAGTGACTTCACTTAAAGTCCGTGTTCTGAAGGCCTTAAATACATCTCCTTTGGTCAAAAAACAGGTCTCCTTGTACCCTAGGTGTCCCTGGCCAAAACCGTGGGTGATGGGTTGGTCTCTCTGGCTATTTATAGTTGTAAAGGTCCAATCCAGCTCTAAATTCCAAGCAATTCAAGGGCATAAACTAGTTAGGCCACAATCAAACATGTATGAGGTATCCTAGCCAAGGCCCAGTGCACCCTGTTTATAACATTTTCCAGTATAATTGCCATATTTTCTTGAAAAATCCTACCTATTTTTGTCTTGACTACTTAGAGATCAAAAAGAGCAGCTTTATAATTAATGTAATTAAAATGCATCCATTTACTTTTCATTATAGTATGGACTTTGACCGAGCTGTTAAGGAGTTATAGGGACAAGTCCTGTTCATCCTATTGGTGCATGTCAAAGCCATTGAATTCAAGTGAATAAGAAGAGAAAGATTTGGCACATAATACAATACTAATTAATTAAATTACACACTGTTTACTGTAGAAAATATATAATTAACAAATAGTTTCATAATATTTCAACCTAGAAAATTCAAGTATATAAATAATTATCTAAAAATCTGTAGTGATTAAAAAGGTGGAACTCCATTATGATATTTAAAGAACTGTTAAGAACATAGGAATTGCCATACCAGACCACTATCTGAGATAGAATACTGGACTAGATGCTTAAGGGGATGGCATGAGAAGCCCGAGTTGGCAGATGTTAATGGTCTGCCCCCCCATATCGGTTTCATCCTAATCTCTAAAAATTGAGATTGGCTTATTCCCTGAAGCACAAGGTTTTATATCCCTTCTAAAATTGTTGTCAATAATGATAGCATAGTTATATGGATATCAAGGGTTATCTGTTTTGAATCTTGTCACAGCAAGAACAAAGAACAGATGAATTCAGGATGCACAGAACCTGTTACACTGTCCCGGTATTTGCTTTTTAAAGAATGAGGGAAGAGGATCACAGAAAATATCCTATATAAGCAAAAGCATTCCCAAACTGGAAGACTTGTCAATGAATCAGACACTGCATGAGATATCTGTGTTCAGGGGTCAGGTGATTGTTTTAAACTCTCTAATTCTGTACATTCATCTATAGAAAGAGCTGTGTGGTTTTAGCAGAACTGAAGAGAATAGCCTTAGCATTTTATAGGGGTGGAGTGTGTACATGTGCACATGTGGTAGAGTCATTTGATGCTGTGCTTTGTGAATTATATACTTTCCTCTGTGCTCATCTCTTTACAAGTCATTGTCCTCTTTGGTTTCTAGTCTCCAATTACCAAGCAATCTGATATTCCTCAGCTCGTTAATGCCTTCATATGTCAGTTGGATTTTTAAACACCATATTAGATTTGCTGAACAAAGCTCTCCAAGTAAAATCCAAGGAGAGAAGATTTTGCCACATGCTGACATAATCCAGAAAGATAGTATGACAATCATCCAGAAACCTGGGAAAATAGAATATTCACTCAAACAACTTTAACCATTCGTATCATGAGGCATTCAAAGAGTGTCATCCAAAGACAACTGAAAGTCATCCCCTGATTCAGTAGGCTTGGATCAAATTTGAAGAATCGTACCTATTCTGACACTAATTTTTAAGTAGAACACCTCACTGAAGCTAAAGGGGCCTTATGCTTAAAAAACTGGTGGCATGATGTGTCCCAAATTAGTACAAATCTGGAATCATTGAATGAACTGGGATTATAATTAGGGAAATATCACTGGTATATCTCAAATTGTCAAGGCAGAGCTAATTTTCAAAACAGAACACTCACTCCTGGCCAAATATTGTCCTATAGTTACAATATTCCACCTGATGCATATATGAACCAGAGGTGATAAGATATAAAAATCAAGAGTACACGAGAGAAAATAGATAGATATACAAGGTGATGTGTGTCTCAGCTGCTTACACACTACATGTAGTAGTACGCAGGAGGATAGACCTGTATGAAACTTAGTGGTTCCAGGCTGCAGAAGTTCATGAAAATATTGCTGTTTGTTTCAGTCCATATGGGTCACCCCCACCTCACCAGCTGAGTATCATTAAAAGTCAGATCCATCTCCCTATTCCCCAAGGCTGCTTTGTACTGCTCTGGTGCCACAATTCAGCCAGGTAGCTGATATAACTAGCTGCCAGGAGATTCCTTAAGATTAAGAAGAATTTCCAGATGGCAGAAAGCCACCTTTGTGACCATTTCCCCGCACCACTTGTATACACCAGATATAGTCTCAGCATAGTTTAGGATTCAGCCTCTTGTCTTTTTAGTTTAGTCTCAAAGGAATCCTCAGAAAAAGCATAGAATTTTATTTGTTTCCATGCCATAACCACAAATTTTGCATGGTTTTCCTGCAATCTAATAAATCAGCCCAGGTTTACTTGAGAAGGCCAAGTCTGGAGTTTATGAAGAAAGCAAGAAAATGACTAGCTTTGATTCATTTCAGACTTCATTTCAAACATTTCACACACACACAGGAGTAACCAAACCCATAATCTCCTAGTATGCGTGCAGTAATCTTGTGCATTTGCAACTGCATATACGGTCTTTGCAAACTTTCCAAATTGTGTCTGCCGATGATTATCCAAGAAACAGAAGGGAGAAAGTAAGCACCAGACAATATAAATGTAGATTGCAGGTAACTTTTACAGTGCTGCCAAATCTCATTATTTCATTGCAAGTAATGAGATTTTGGGAAGAACTAGGAAAGGAAAGAAGGGAATTAGTCACAGCTGGATCCTTCTTTAGCCATGAGCATCAGGCTAGGTTTTGTAAGCCTTATGGCAGAGGTGAACCTTAAGGAGGGATTTGAAGGAAGACAAGGCAATAGTTCCTGAGATCTTATCTGATTTTTTTGCCAGGCATAAAGGGCAATATAGGAGAGGTGGGAAGTGAAGGTTGGGAATGCTGGTGGAGTGAAGGGAGAGGTTGATGTCAGTTTGGGTTACTCAATCAGTTGGGTAGTGTGGGGCTAAATTATGAAGGGCTTATAAATAAAGGCAGAAAGCTTGTATTTGAAGTGGGAGTGAAGGTGGAGCCAGAACTAAAGAGCCAACATGGTCAGAGAGATAAGCCAAGGTGAGAACTTTAGTAGCAGCATTCTGAACAGAGTTGAAGGAAGGAAGACCGTGATAGTCAGGGCCAGAAAAGAGGAGGTTGCTAAAATAAAAAAGCAATGGGGATCTAGATGAGCGTTTTAGCTGAGTGAACAGGTCAGTTTTCAGATATGTTGCATACAAAAAGGCAGCAAGTCTTAAAGGTGGTCTGAATACATGGATCCAGTGAGAGGCCCAAGGCAAAGATGAGACCCATGTGAAAAATACTGTCAGACACAAGAAGATAAAGTTAGTATGCCAGACTACAGCATGATGCCTTTTCTATAAACTGTAAAAAACCTGTACACTATTTTTGAAAGAAAAATCCTAAAACTACTTTATCAGTAATTTCACTTTTACTTTCAGAAATTTGAATTTCACAAATTAGCTCTGTTTTAGAAATGTTTACATAGTCCTACGAAATTTATGGTCATGAAAAATGCGTCATGGACAGACATGCCAAACCCGCAAAAAAAAAAAAAAAAAACAGAAATTGGGCTTGTTTTTGGCTTAATTGGCTTGTGAGTGGCTTGTTGCTTGTTTGACTTTCAGCTTGTTTCTTGTTGTAGCTTGTTGCTTCTTTTTTTTGACCGGCTCCTGGCAAGCAGGGGCAGGGCAAGCAGGGGTAAGAGGGGGAGAGAGTCAGGGGTGCACAGAGGGCCCATCACAGTCCCATACTGCATGCCAGGGAGATCTAGTCACATAGAGTGTTGGGGTTCTTAGGGATTGGCTTGTTTTGAAATGGAATTAGCTTTTTTTTTTTTGGCTTATTGTGAATGTCGGTGTGCTTATTTACCGAGTGAAAGTTGGCAGCTGTGGTCATGGACCGTGAAATCTGGTCTTTTGTGTACTTTTACATGATATTATAAGTAAAAGTATACAAAAGTACACAGCATTTCTCAAACTGTGGGTTCCGACCCAAAAGGGGATTGCAAGGCTATTGTAGGAGGGTCATGATATAGCCACCCTTACTTCTGTGCTGCTGCTGGTGGCAGCGCTGCCTTCAGAGCTGGGTACCCAGCCACTGCTCTCTGGCCACTCTGCTCTGAAGGCAGCGCAGAAGTAAGGGTGGCAATACCATGACCCCTCCCACACACACAATAGCCTCACCATCCCCTTTTGGGTCGGAACCCCTAGTTTGAGAAATGCAGAGTCTTAAGGCCTTTACATGTTTATATTTTGCCGTTTTTAAATACATATTCATGTTTTGTCACAACACTGTGAAATTTAAGATTTAAATATCTGAAACCATGAAATTCAAGATTTTTAAAATGCTATAACCATGAAATTTATAAAAATGGACCATGAATTTGGTAGGGCCGTCCACATTATGGGTGAGTGTTCCATGCCATTGCAGTGCCTGTCCACCTTCTTCTTACAACTCTTATTTTCCACATATTCTTTTTTCTCTCTTTAGATTTCATTTTTTCCAAACTTTAGCACCTTGCCAATTGTGGTTAGTTACATTATTTGATACATCTTGGCTGCTCTGGGTTATGGTTTTTGATTTTTTTATACTTTTCTCCGTACGGGTAGTTGAAGAAGTACTGAAAAGATTTGGCATTAGTACAAACCTTCAGCTAAACCTAACTGTAAATATTTGTTTAATTTAGTGCAGATAAGTACATTGCTACATCCATCTAATCTCACTACCCTAATTCTCTTCCCTGTTTCCATTTAATCCCCAATCCTGTCCCTCCTTCCCATGTCTTTCCAACCACTCCCACCTGATTTCATGCCCAATGCAACTGATCCTTGCTCAACCCCTAATTCTCTTCCCTTTTCCCACTGCTGCCTTCTTCCCCACACCACTTATTGTCTATGAGGCCAGCAAGCATGGCAGTCTTTGTTAGGAACCAGGCTGCTGCTTATTTCCAAATTGTGAGCCTCCCTTAATTAAATCTCACATGGTTTGACATGTTTCTGAAACAACAGACGCCCAGAGACAAGAAAAGATAGAACTCTCAGGCCTTAAAAACTTTAGAAGGTAGAGACCTTTACAGAAGAAGCCATTGGGAGACAATAGACTTGGTGGTCACAAAGAGGGGTCTAGAGTATCTTGAGAGGAAGGAAAGTGGTTTGTCTCTAGGTCTGGCTGGGGAGGATGTAAAGGGAATAGAGATTTGACCTTTAACGCTGGATATTTTTTTGTCAATAGAGTTGGTGGATGGTTATCGCAACAGAAATAAACTGCAGTTAAGGTTGTCTAGGCTGTGTACTGAAAAGCTTAGTGGGACAAATTCTTTGCCATATTCCTCTCTGTTAGAACCATGAGAGTAGTTTCCACTCCCATTTGACCACTTGAAAGCCCTCTACCTGGAACTGCCCTGGTGTATGGTAGTCCTCAGTAGGCATCAGATAAGCATAGCCTGTTCCGATTCCTACCTACCTACCCTCAGCTCTTAGTACATGAGGCCTTTGGGATCCAAGAAGGGGAAGTGGTGAGATTATGCTGTGCTATGGTACTTACCAGCAGACATACAGCCTGCCCGAGGACCATAGCTAGCTGGCCTAACTTAGAACAGCCTCCAGGCTGCTCTAGCCTGGACTGGTCTGCAGCAGAGAATTCGGTACTGTAATCAGCTACCTAACAGCCCTGCTTCCCACTGACACTATATCTATGAACACAGTTTAGGAACTGGAATAATTTCTAACTTCTTTGCCTATACAACAATAATACTTATATTGAGGAGAAAGAGAGAGACTTGCTTTTCTCTAGAATGTTCCTGATCCATGTTTATCCACCTTCCAATTATGTCCATTTGGGGAGATGTAGCCCCTTGTTAACGGTTCCCTTTTCCTAGATGCTTAGGTACACATGTTTACCTACTTCAGTATTTCTAAAACTGCTAGTAAAAAACAACAACCCACCCTCCAATAAAACACATAACAGATTCACAACTGCACTTCTGATGAATGCACTAAGTGTTCAGAACTCCCCTCACAATCCCCTTTTCACCTGCTCAAATGGCTTGCTGGCAGTGTAATTTTTTGCAGGGTTCCCTAACCACTTAAAGTGTTTTGAGAAGCTGATTGAAGAGCTCTCACAGGGAACAAAAAGACTATACAAATGGGCCATAAGCCTGGTGATGAGGTCATTTACAGCTAGTGTATACTACAGAAGTTATAGAATTAGATCAGGGAATTTTTTTAATGTAAGCAAGGTCTTTGTCCTCCTCCTCTCTTTCTCTCTCTCTCTCTCTCTGCCTTGGTTCCCAATAAATAGCCTGATCCTGAGGCCATTGAAGCCAATGGCAAATCTCCTAGCAACTTTAATGATACAAAGTCAGGCACATTTATGCAGTATCACCAAACCAAGTGTTAAAATTTCATGAGTCAGTCCCCCCAAAAGTCATGAAACTGGCTTAAAAATCATGAGTGATATAAAAAACACCATAATACCTGTGATGTTCTTTTTCTTTGCCTTATGGTTTTTGAGCCTTCAGGGTGTACTCTCGCCATGTTTTCAAGATTTTCTCTGCAACCATGAGTACTAGAAAATTACTTTTTTTTTTTTTTAATGAAAGCTGAGATTTTCAGAGTCTCCTGACTCTGATTGCTGGGGCTCTCAGAAGATTGGTAAATATCACAAAGCTCGAGATAAAATGTAAAGACCTGATAACAGTCATTTGAGCTGTGCTTTTTTTTTAATCAGGGTAGGTGGTTCTAGATGGGTCTGGGTTACTTGTATGTTCTTTTGATGCTGCATCCAAGAATACATACTTTAAAACTTGCCCATTGCTCTATTGCTAACAGAAGCAGTGCTACTGAGGGCTTGAGTGGGACTTAACTGGCGCATGGGCCATATATTGTTCCACTATGAAGCTGGCCTCTCTGAGGAGGCTTTGGGCCCTTCTAGTAATAGAAGAGCCCAGAGCCTCCTCAGAGAGGAGGAAACAAACTAACAAAAAACTGGATATCTATTTGTACTGACTGCAAACAGTTCTGGTTTTTGATGAATCCCATGTATTAATGAGTCTGCAAGCAAGCGAAGTATGCAAGTGGGCATGCAATCCACTCATTGAATTAAGATATACCAATGAAATGTGCAGTTTTCTTCCACTCCGCCCGCAAGATGCCATCTTTAAAACTATTAAGGTTTCCCATGAGGATACTTTTCTGTATTTTAGAGGAGAATCAGAGAGACAAAGGTTGAGAAAATGGTATGTAACTTAACAGCCCCTGTCCCCACCCCATTCCTGAATTGTTATTGTTTGACATTTGGTATTGGCTGCTTGCTGCTTTTACCTTTGTTCTACTTATTATGTATGTTAATAGACCCATACAAGTTTAAGTCCTGATTCAGCAAATCATTTAAGCACATGCTTGAATCAAATTGATGTCAGTGGGTCTTACACACGTTTTTAGCGTGATTAGCCAAATTGGGGCCTTAATGCCTGCAGGTGTGTTGGACATGGGACTTTTAAGTTCTTATGAAAACAGGCAGACTGCTTAAGTGCTATTCGTAATGCTGCTTGGAAACAACCCTTTCCTTTCTTCTCTTTATTTCCTGTGGATTTGCTGCTACACCTCTACTCTGATGTAACGCGCCCCGATATAACATGAATTCGGATATAACGCAGTAAAGCAGCGCTCCAGGGGGGTGGGGCTGCGCGCTCCGGCGGATCAAAGCAAGTTCAATATAACGCAGTTTCACCTATAATGCGGTAACATTTTTTGGCTCCCGAGGACAGCGTTATATCGGGGTAGAGGTGTATTAATTTTGTATTGGTAAAATACGAGAAAATCTTTGGGGGTAAATCCTTGGTGATACTGCAGCAGCTTTGAACTATTCCAGTATCCCAAAACTGCTATAAAGACAGTGTGTGTCTCAAGTTCAGCAGAGCTGCCCTAGTGGTTCCTACTCCAGACCTTCATAATCAGTGAAGGACTTTTAGCCACAGAAGAAGGAGCATGGCCATGGTTGTCCCTACATCCCAGGCACCTCCACCTACCAGCCCAGCCCATGGGATCTGTCGAGGCTGCTCTTATTTGTGCCAGGAGGCTGAACTAGACTTGTGCTGAGCTACTGAAGGAATCTGAGGCATCATTGCAGCCCCAAGCTATGATGAATGTTGCTTGGCTGCAAAACAGGAACTGTTCCTTAGTATACAACATCACATACTATGCCCAACAAATCATCTTTTTTTTATACTCCTCTCATTCCCACCTCCATAAATCCTTCATTTTTCTACATTCTCCAGCTAAGTGTCTAGGTATCTAAACTTCATGTATACCATGTTTGCTACCATAGCTTTAATTGACAATCCAGCTGGAGAAAACTGCTCATCCGGGCCTTTTAAAACTGGTCAGCTATCATCCATGGCACTCTTGATTGTGTCCTTTAAGCTCACCAGGAATACTGATTCTTACGAAGACATAAAAACTGGCACCTATGGGGCAACAGAAATGTAAAGTCTTGCACATGGTGGATTCAGTAGCACTGATGAAAAATAACAACATGTTCAGAACATGATCACTGCACCATGATCTCATTCTGAATGCTGAAAACATAATAAAATGCTGTTCTCTCCTTTCCCTTGTCTCATCAGAGAATAAAGTAACTCAAAACCTTGACTCAATACATTGAGCTATGATATAAATAGGGATCACCTGCAGTCCAGTTTACAGAAGCCTTTGGTAGAAAATAATTATAATAATAAAAAATAAGCTGCCCCTTTCCATCTGAGCATGATGCCATCACAACAGTTTAGTTCAATATGGGATCAGAATGCTGTGTAGTGTATATCAGGAGCATTTGCTCCTGGTTGTTGGATGAGAACTTAATGGGTGAACAGCAGTGAGTTTATTCACCAGAAATATGAAATGCTAATGAACAGCTTGCTATAGTTCCAGTCCTGGCTTCCATCATTAACCTGATTAGGCCAGAATTATCTGCAATGTTCTTGGATGTTCTTTCACTAGTATTAGAAGGTCATTAAACAATGAGCATATATTTCACAAGCTCCTGTGGGGTTTCTTTTAATTTCAAACAGGTAGAGTGGGATTTCATGTTTCATTTTGAAATGCTAATTTTTGTATATGAGTTGGCAGATTCTCAACTTCCAGCAGCGAAAGCCTGAGTTGAATAGATTTTATTACAAATGTTTTCACTGTTTTAATTTTTTTTATTGTAACCAATGTATTTAACACAAAACAAAACTTTTACAATGTACATATTTTAAAGGTCTCTTGCATATAGTCTGTTTTTCATTCCTGAGACTGGATATTTTCCATTTATTATATGGGAAAGCATCAGTCACTGCATCAAATTTATTTCTGGTTATTCGGTGTTGATTATAAAGGTTTGATTGTTAACACAGTAATAGAATGGCAAGAGGCTGAACCTCACAATCAGATTCAAAATATTGGTAAGGTATTTAGGAAAGAAAATATTTGGATTTCATATGTAGGGCCAGCTTGTAGCACCCCTTATTTTCATTGGTGAGCAGTTACTTCCATAAGTAGACACAGTGAAGTCACAAATGTTTGTTAGGAGCTCACAATCTGAGCCTTAATAAAGATACAGTGGCAAAAACTATTTTTGTTCAGTTTATTAATAAAGATCCTTGGGTTTTGTTCTATGTAGCTTTATTTTTCCTTCTTGTAACCTATAACATATTCTGTCTAGATGCTTCATGTCTCTGCCTCCAGTGCACACATTGCATGGGAATGTTTCTAAATGTACTGAACAAAGTTACTTTATAAATTCTAAAGCAGGGCATTGCATCACTAAGGTTCTCCCCACCATACAATCAAATCTCAGCTTTTATTTTTGTTTGGCCATGGTCACCCTAATATTCTCAGTGATAAAAAAATATTTTTTATCCTATTTTTGTGCTCTTTAACTTTTTTTGCAAACAAATGTTACTCTAGATACATGGAAATCAAAAATTCCTCCAGCGGACTTCCTCGTGGGTAGGCTGGTGCAGCTGTGGGGAGGTGCACTGCTGAATTTATCCGGTGAAATATGTTAAATATTTAGCGAAGGGGGAAATTAGATGTATTCATTAATCTATTGAGGTATGGTGTCAGAATTGTTAGAAATCTGTCTAATGCATCGAATCAGTTTGCTCCAAAATATAAATTGCTCTCCTTGAGTCCTGATATTTATATTCACAATATGTTGTGGTACTGCAAGAATTGGTCATCATACTGTAGTTAAGATTACTGGCCCAGATAATACTCACCCGTGGTAAACCGAAGTGAATTTTGGGATGTGGGGGTGGGGTTTGCCTTCCCATTAAATTAGCGTTTGGGCCTCTGAAACCCGTGGATCTGTGTGAGGCCCCTTGATCCCCTATAGCAGTTGTGGGCAACCTGTGGCCCATGGGCCTCTTGCAGCCCATCAGGGTAATCCGCTGACAGGTCTCAAGACAGTGTTTACATTGACTGTCTGCAGGCACGGCCGTCCACAGCTCCCAGTGGCCGTGGTTCACGGTTCATGGCCAATGGGAGCTGCAGGAAGCGACGGCCGGCCCACGCTGCTTCCTGCAGCTCCCACTAGCTGGGAACGGTGAACCGCGGCCACCGGGAGCTGCGGGAGGCCGTGCCAATGTAAACACTGTCTCGCGGCCCGCCAGCAGATTAACCTGATGGGCCGCAGGTTGCCCACCACTGCCCTGTAGCTTTCTTTTTTCTTGTGTATGTTTCTAGACCTCCTGGTTGTGAAAGTAATATTGTAAATGTGAAACAATTGATGCATTTTTTCTTCCTGAATCTGCAGACAGCCTGAGACAATAGCTCTGAGGGACATGACCAGCCCCATTCACTCAACAAGCTCAGGAATTTAATGTTTACACTTTATATATCAACATTATTAACAATTGTACTGCATTTCATTTTAGGAAAAATATTCACTCCCCAATCCCAAACAGCCTCCTACACCTCCCAGGTGACAAAAGTCCCCTGGCCAGTTGCCAAAACCTTCACTTTCCAACCTGACAATGTCTACAATGCTTGTATATGTTTTCAGTAAAAAACAAAATCTGCAGCATGTTTTATATTAAAAATGTAGGGGGGGAGGTATCAGTAAAATAAATACATGTAGTATCAAGTTAAATAACATGACAAATTCTGTATTAACTGTTATTAAATAACAAGGAATTCTGTGTGCCCTGTATCATTTTCATATTTAATTCATTACAAATTATAATTATTATTTAAAGCTCTAGTGCACTGGAGTGTCACAAAATCCAGAGGCTTTGCTGCAAAATTTAAGGTGAGATTTTTGCCCACTAGGTGTTCATTGGAGCAAAAATCTTCTCAGACAGATTCTGCCAGGTGCTCAGTAGTGTCTTACTCCACAGGCAGCTCTGTTGATTTCAGTTCGACTATTTGTGAGCTAAGGAATTTTTGTAAGGGTGCTAGAATTTGGCCCCCTGTTTGAGGAAATGTCCATAATATTTCCAGTCTAGTTTGTTTTCCAAATAGTGTGAGCTCTGTGATTCTCCAAAGATGGGGAGTTTCCAGAGGGAATTAAGTGAAGGCTTCTGAAATAAAAGCTGCCCGAATAAATGGCTTAAAAAGGGAACCAATCCAGACCACTCAAGGCTTCTGAGTATGGTAATCATACTGAACTTCACACCCATTTCTGAGCTTCTGTTAAGATGCCTAGAAATAATAAGTGTTCTGCTGTGGACTCTAAATAATATACAGTGGATCTGTCGTGTGACAGTTTGCAAATGATGTGATATCGTGAACAGCGACCTCATGTAATCAAAAGACAGTAGTCCAGGTTCAGCGTCAGTTTTATCATGCCAGACACACAAACTAAAACCACTGTTTCATGCTGCTTGCGCACAGCCACTGCTGCCGTATGGAATACTGCTCTGCTGAACACTGACTAATTGAAATACAGCAATGTAGGCGTGGCTATCCTAAGTATGGCTGCAAAGCTCAGACTGTAATTTTCCCAGAGTTCCGAGTATTAGGATTTTGAATTTTATCCCTCTCTACTCTGAGATAGATTTCGTTGTCTAAAATACAGATCTGTGAATTTACAATACACAGCTCTACTTCTTTACATTGGCTAAGGTATGAGGGAGTATAATCAAGTGGGTAATATTACCATCAGAACTGGATTTCATTGCCAGCACTGCCAGAGACTTGAGGAATGTAACTTTGCTGTCTGATCTCTGTTTCATAGTTTCTCCATCAGTAAAAAGGGAATATTATTATATAATGGATGGGGGTGTTGGGAAGCATAATTATTAATGTTTGTAAGGTACTTTGAGATCCTTGGTTGAAAGTCATTTAGAGATGGAAAGTACTACTTTGGGCTCTTTGGGGCAGGGGAGTTTGCACAGAGTCTAACACTAATATTATTGTGTACAGCATATTAGCACCTCCAGCCATGGACCAGGAGCCCCATTGTGCTAGGCACTTTGCAAACACAGAACGGAAGATGGTTCCTGCCCCAAAGAACTTTCAGTCTAAGTATAAGACAAGAGGCAACAGGTGGATACAGACAGTGGAGCATAAGGAAACAATGAAACAAAATCAGTCATCATGATTGGCAGACTTCTTAGCTCACCAGCTCCCTAAATGGGGCCTTGGTCCATGAATGGTGCTCCTAGGCACTATACCAATACAGATAATATTCTCTTGAAGGTTGCTCCTTGATCCTTGGGAGCAAGTGACTGATAGGGCTGAGCTGATAGTAAACTTTATTAGGAGACACAAGCCAAACGTTTCAATTCTTAGCGCCTAAAGGTAGGCTTTTTTACATTTAGGCTCCTAAATATATTTATCCTTATTTTTCAGAGGTCCTGAGACCCAGTAGTTCAGCTTTACTTCATTTGGATTTCTGGGTTCTCAATACTTCTGAAAATAAGTGACCTCATTTTGGTCAGTAAAATACAGATTTAAAAGCTGAACTTTTAAGGACCAAGGTTTGAAAATATTGGCCATTGGCTGCTCAGTGGTTTGAGCATTGGCCTGCTAAACCCAGGGTTGTGAGTTCAATCCTTGAGGGGGCCATTTAGGGAACTGGGGCAAAAATCAGTACTTGGTCCTGCTAGTGAAGGCAGGGGGCTGGACTCGGTGACCTTTCAGGGTCCCTTCCAGTTCTATGAGATAGATATATCTCCATATTATTATTATTTTTTATTTTTCAAATACATGTGGTTTAGCAGCTTAAAAGCCTGTAAATGGAATTCCTCAAAGTACCAGTGATTGTGTTATTGGTGCAAGTTTTGGAGCGAATCTATAGAAAAGTAACATTTCATATGAATGGTACCAAAGAGGTACTCAGGAAAAAGGTGGTCTCAGTCCTGAGGTGTACATTTGCTTTGAAATTATATATACATTTTATTTTTATGGAGATCATTACATGTTGTGTCTTTGTAATGCTATGTTTAAATAAATAAAATTAAGTAAATAGAAATGATTTTGAATTCCCAGACAAGGGTTAGTCCCAGAACCCTTAATCAGGGGGAAAAACCTCCCATTGATCCCAAGTTCTAAGATCTATTTTTAGTATATTAGTTAATTGATTACAGTATAGATGTTTGATTTAAATTCTGAACATTTAATAGAGTTGATCTTTGATTTTAAATTTTTAAAAATTTTTGATAGAATCTTTAATTTAAAGAAAAAAATTGGGGAAAAATATCCCAAACATTTCAGATTTTTTACACCCATTTTTATACCAATTCTGATATTTAATTATAATTCTTATTATCAGTGACGGAGATTGGTGTCAATGGTAATTAGTTTGTGTGATCATAAGATATCAACGGTTTATACAATTTTTGTGTGCCTGCTTAATTTCCTATTTCAGAAGTAATCTTAGAAGTCCCTTTGTGATGTAACAGTTTCTATTACTTGGCCAGATTCCACTCTCACTTATTTTTTGTTAAAGTCATTTGGTTTTGGCAGCAATCTGTGGCAAATTTATATTTCCCATGATCTGTTTCTGATAAGAGATCTGTCCTTCAGGTCATCTTAGTTTGATGATCTGTTTGTACATTTAGTTAACTTACTTAGTTCAGGTTCAGTGGTTTGAGTTTGCTTATGCTTATATATCTGATGGGTCTAGAGACTTCACTCTCTCTAACCCCATTGCTTCATAAAAAGGATATGTTGTCAAACCTGTATTTCCCACAATGCATGGCTCATTAGTGGGGATAATTGATCTGGCCATTTACGCAGCTGTGGTTGATAGTCCATTTGTGGCTCCCACATTTAGTTCAGTGGTTTTAATAAAACTACAAAGAGTGTAAAGCTAGGACAGATCTTGACCTCAAATGTCTTGAAAAGAATGAGCACCTTCCTACTAACTCTCACACACATAATAATGCACATAAGAATATTACATATTCTTCTGGAGCTTTTTTCCACATATGGGATAATTAGGTCCAATAATATATACTTGTGATCTCATCCTGACTTCAGTGGGCATTTTAACTGAATAAGACCATAGGCTCAGACCCTTCAAGTATTATAAAAGAATTACAAGATGGCTAGAGTAAATGTATCTATTCTCTTATCTCTAATGACTTTCTGTTGTTAATAATAAGCCATATTTCCTCTCAATTTCTCCCTCTCCAATAGTAATTAAGGATTCCATTCTGTCATAAATATATATGCATAACTCCCATTAGTAATATACATGTACAGTATAAAGCAGGGTAATCCCCCTAAAAGAAGAAAGTATTTGCATATTGTTAAGGAGAAGGTGGTAGATCCATAAAGCGGGATCCACACTGGAAAGTTTAATATCTAAATCAAAGTTGCTAGTGCAAAGAAGAATAATTTCTAGCCAAAGAAGTTTATTATTATTGTTATTGTTATTTGTATTATTGTAGCACCTACAAGCTGTAATCATGGACCAGGACTCCATTGTGCTAGGTGCTGTACAAACAACAAAAAGGAAGCCTCTTCCCCAAAGAGCTTACAACCTAAACATAAGACAAGAAACAACAGATGAATGCAGACAGATGGGGCAAGGAAACCATGAGACAATACTTGTCAGCATACCAGCAACCTAACCCTTGTCACAAGGTTTTGCTGAAAATAGACAATGTTATGAAACAACTGTGAAATAAATGGTGTAACATGACCAAGCCAAAATGAAAGCTATCTGCGGGTGGAATTCACCACTGTGCAGAAAGCGAACACAAAACAATCCCCTCCAGATTTAAGTATTACATAGACTTTGTGCTGATGCTCTGCCCCAGGGCAAATTTCACACTAAGAATATTTCTTATTTTGTATATTATAGTAGCACCAAGAGACCCCAATAGAAATTTGGGCCCATTTTTGCTAGACTTTGCATATACACATAGGAAGAGAAAGTCCCTGCAACAGAGATCTTACAGTGTAAGCATATAAACATGGGGGGGGGGGACGGACGCAGAGACAGATGGGAAGGCTTGGAGATTAGAATTTGCCCAGAATCACACATGGAGTCTATGGGCTGGTCTACACCCAGCCGCTAGTTCAGCGGCTGGGGATCGAAGTTCTGGGTTCGACTTATCGCGTCTGGTCTGGACGCGATAAGTCGAACCAGGAAGTGCTCGCCGTCGACTGCGGTACTCCAGCTCGGCGATAGGAGTACCGCGGAGTTGACGGGGAGCCTGCCTGCCGCGTTTGGACCGCGTCTGAACCGCGGTAAGTTCGAACTAAGGTATGTCGACTTCAGCTACGTTATTAACGTAGCTGAAGTTGCGTACCTTACTTCAACTTGGGGGGTTAGTGTAGACCAGGCCTATGAAAGATCTGAGAATGGAGCATATCTCCTGAGTCCCATCTCCTTATGGCTTTAGCCACAAGACCATTCTACCTCCCAGATACAAACTCTGTAACACCACAGCTATTGTAATAACTTTTTTAAATGTATGATCACAGTATAGTACACTGGTAGGGTGCCTGATTCTCAATGCCTAGGGGGTGATGCTTACATAGTCAAGATGATCCTGTAGCTATTTAAAAAGGGATAAAAAACAAAAAAAAGATAAAGAAGAGAGGTGTATTGCAGACTTGTCGATTTATCTGCATGATGCAAAGTTTGAATTCACTTAGACAAATACCCAACTACAGGGGACCTTTCAACTAGTTGTACCCTCATATCAAGCCTCTGTTGTTGCTTAAAATAAAATGACTATTCAATAAAACTCAGCAAAATGCCTCAAGGCAACTCACCTTTGAAAAACAAACTAAACCCATCAGATAAAACCGTCAGGGCTTGGGCTTTATCTAATGCTGCACACTTTTATAAATTGATTCACTTTTCTGCCAACCCAACATGTCCATGAAATAGCCTGGCTGCTGCTACAAGTGCAATTATTATTCCGCCTGAGGTGATTTGTGTGGTCTTAAAGCCCAGCAAACATCCATTTATACTCAAATAGATTGGAGATAAAGTAGACACTTCAGGCAGACAGTGATTGGCAGACTCCCCATAACATGACAGTTGCAGACCTGCCCCATGGCCTGATGGGAGTCTGTATCATTGTGCTGGGGTTGGGCAGATTCATAGTGATGGGGCTGTTGAGTGTCATCCTGATGCCAAAGCCTGCTCCATCATGAAAAATGATAACCCCGATTCATGCAAATCCAAAAGCAGAGAAATCTTAAACACAGCAGAATAGGTATCAGTCCAATTTAGTAATTAAGCTTGTAGGGAATTTTGCACATACCGAAATCACAGATCTATTTTCTAAAATAGATGTGATACTGTGACTTTATAATTACAAGGCATTGTTTGGTATTATAACAGCCCATGCTAGCTCTGCTAGAGTTGAAGGCCTGTCAGCATTTTCCAGCTAAATCTGGACTTTTTTTTTTTTTAGTTCACTTTTGTAACCCAAGGATCTCTTAATGCCAACTGACAGAGGGCATAAGGGGTGCATAAAGGTTACAGGGATCCTCTAGGTCTGGTATTTCTATTCTACTTCACACAAAGGGGTCCTGTGAGGTCTGTAATAAAAGCCTGAGTCACAAAGATCATCAATGTCTTTGTGAAACACATGTACAGACGTTGTGTAAGGTGTTATGTATATACACTGAAAATAATGTTCTTAAGGTCTGTGTCTAGTGACTGGTCACCAGCAAAGGTGAAAACCAGGTTTGCTGTCAGGCAAGAAAGGTCTATCTATCTGTCTGCTTACATGCAAATTAAATATTGTAAGGTTCAGAATGGGCCTCCCCTCACAAGTCCAAGCCAAATGCTAATGAGGTACTGTGAAATCTTCAAACAGAGAAAGTTAACAGGAAGAGGCAAACAGCAAGAGTTATCCTGTTTATGGGTAATACAATGAGTTTTTGAAACTATAACTGTGGTAAAGATGAATCCTTCAGTCTGTGAAGACAAGCAGTCAGTGGGCTTGATCTTATGAGAAGGGGTCTCAGTCAAACTGGTAGAAAATGCTGGGGAAAGAACTTTCTTATAAGAGGTAGGGGAAGGCCCTGTTAGTTACATTTAATTTCTAGACAGCATGTTATGATTTTATTTTATATGTATCTATTTATTTCCAGTATTCTTACTGACTTTCATTCAAAACTCTCTGTTCTTTAATAATTAACATATCCCTGGTTTCACTATAAATATATCTAAGTGCTGTGTGTTGAACAGAGCAGAATTCTAAGATCTAACTAATAAGCTGTGTGTACTGTTCCTTTGGGAGCAGGAGGCCAGCTAATTCTGTGAGTGTTCAGTTGATAAGGGTCTGGACACGGTGGGAAACTGTGAGGACTCGGAGGTTGGTGTGTGCCTATCGCCAACCTGCACATCGAGAGGTGGATTTGGAAGGCAGTGCTTATGTTGCCAGAGGCTGGTGGTTTCCAGGAACTGACCCAGAGCAGGCACAGACAAGACTTCCACAATCTCAGGCAACATTTCTCAAATGTGGCCACCATGGCCGCATGTGGCCACCAGGGGCTTTTCTTGCAGCCACAGCCTCCCGGGCAGTGATTTGAGGGTGGGGACAAAGCAGTGGCCCCTCCCCAGGGGCCACCAGCAGTGGATGGGCCCTGCCCCCCTCTGGAGACACACAAGCTGGAGGAGCAGACAGGCAGTGAGTTCTCCACCTTCCTGGGGGTGGTGGGGTTGGGCTTCAGCCCTGGGGTGGTGGGCGGCAGGATCCAGCCACAGAGCTTCGGGCTCTGTCCCCAGGCCCTGTCTCCTGTGTGTGGGGCTTTGGGCTCCATTCCCTGGTGGCGCAGTGGCAGGCTCTGGCCCCGAGCTTACCTCCCCATCACATTTGGACCCCACTGCCTCCCCCAGTGCCCCATCATCCCTGCCACCCTCTGCCTCTGTACCCACCTCCCCATCCAGGGCTTAATTTGTCCCCGGGCTTGCCAGGGCTGAGTAAGTCTGCTGTGAAAAGTGATATTAACAAACATACAAATATCACTTTTCACAGCAGATTTATTCATAGCTAGCAAATCTAAAACAAAACAAAACAAAAAAACCCCAAAATCAAAAGAAACAAGAAAAAAAGACAAGAATGTTCAAAGCACCTTATTTGTGTTTCTATTCTGTTTTGATCCAGAAAAGAATAAAGACAACTATACATTATTTTTATTTTTGAGTCTGCAAAAAAAAACCCTACATAAATAAATTACAGTAATTTGGACATGTATATGTGCATAATTATTTGTTTTTCCTAAACTTAATTAAGTATTTTAGGAAAAATTGTCAGAGGCGTCACCAAACTCTGAGGCCACAAAAAATTTGTGGTGAGAACCCCTGATCTAAGGGCAGGTGATGGTGGCGTACCTCACAGCTCTGAGTACCTGTGGAAAGCATAACAATTTCAGACAGCGAAAGCTTGGTTATCAGCCTGATTCCGGGTGGGCAAGCTCAAAGTCAGAGACCTGGATTCTACTCCTGAGTTGGCCACTGACTCACTGTGTGACCTTAGAGGTAAGGTGGTGCTAATAATACTTATCTTATTTACCTATCTCAGCCAGGTGTTGTAAGGAATAGATATACAATATTCTCAAAGCATTAAGGATATTAAAAGAAAGGAGAAAATAATGGTAAAACCAAAAAAATTGGCAGGGGAACTAGGAGGCAGGTGTATACCTAAAACCACTTAATTCTGTGTTTGTTTTAAACTGACTAGATTTCAAGTCGATAGCATCCATTTAACTAATTTCTCAAAGAAAGAGTGAAAACCTAATGCAATAACCCAACGAGATAGAGATAGATATAAATACACCATCTTTGTAATATGATTACAAGGTTTTAATTGAATTACCCTCCCTTCTAATGTACAGCATTAATCAACTTGCCAAGCTGGGCTGTGGGGTGGGAAAAGCAAATTGCCTTCCTCTGAATGTCCAGGGTGAATTCAGTGGTGTAAGGTGCTGGAGGTGTCAGTCAAGCTAGTTGCTCTCCCTAAAAGCAAGGAAAATTAATTTTTTTGGGGCCATCCCATGTCATTGTGCACTGGATAAGACCTCCACCTTTAACTGAATATATTATTTCCTTCATACTGCATGACTTCAGAGTACTGAATAGACCTGGCTGAAAATTTTCTATCAACTTTTTTTAATGGAAAATGAACACTTCTTCAAAATGGAAATTTGAGAAATGTCAATTTTCAGGGTTTTTTTTGTTTTTGTTTTTTGTTTTTTGTTTAGTTTTCCCAGGAAAAAGATGTGTTTTCAGCAACCACAACTGAAAATAATGCATGTTGTTCCGGTAAACCTTTTTGGTTTTACCAAACAGTTTTACTCAACCAGACAAACTTTTTCAGTTTGCCACCGCTGAAAATTGAAAAATAAACAATTTTGACAAAACATTGTTGTTTTCTTGTTTTCATCAACATTTGTTGTGCTCAAAACAAAATCATTTCCTGATCAGCTATAATACTGAGTGATATTTAAGTCTGTTGCAATCATAAAATCATAGAACTGGAAGGGACCTCGAGAGGTCATCTAGTCCAGTCCCCTCCACTCAAGGCAGGACCAAGTATTATCTTGACCATCCCTGACAGGTGTTTGTCCAACCTGTTCTTAAAAATCCCCAATGATGGAGATTACACAACCTCCCTAGGCAACTTATACCAGTGCTTAACCATTCTGACAATTAGGAAGTTTTTCCTAATGTCCGACCTAAACCGCCCTTGCTGCAATTTAAGCCCATTGCTTCTTGTCTATCCTCAGAGGTTAAGAAAAACAATTTTTCTCTCTCATCCTTGTAACAACCTTTTATGTACTTGAAAACTGTTATCATGTCCCCTTTCAGTCTTCTCTTCTCCAGATTAGACAAACCCAATTTTTTCAATCTTCCCTCATAGATCATGTTTTCTAGACCTTTAATCATTTTTGTAGCTCTTCTCTGGATTCTCCAATTTGTCCACATCTTTCCTGAAATGTGGCACCCAGAACTGGACACAATACTCCAGTTGAGGCCTAATCATCGTGGAGTAGAGCGGAAGAATTACTTCTCATGTTTTGGGTACAATACTCCTGCTAATACATCCCAGAATTATGTTTGCTTTTTTTGCAACAGCATTACACTGTTGACTCATATTTAGCTTGTGATCCAGTATGACCCCTAGATCCCTTTCTGCAGTACTCCTTCCTAGGCAGTGATTTCCCATCTTGTGTGTGTGCATCTGATTGTTCCTTCCTAAGTGAAGTACTTTGCATTTGTCCTTATTGAATTTCATCCTATTTACTTCAGACCATTTCTTCAGTTTGTCCAGATCATTTTGAATTTTAATCCTATCTTCCAAAGCACTTGCAACCCCTCACAGCTTGGCATTGTCTGCAAACTTTATAAGTGTATGCTCTATACCATTATCTAAATCATTGATGAAGATATTGAACAGAACTGTTGTGTATATGTTTGTATATACCTATCTATTGATCTAGATTTGATATAAATTAGGGCTGTCAAGCGATTAAAAAAAATATTTGTGATTAATCACACTGTTAATAATAGAATACCATTTATTTAAATATTTCTGGGTGTTTTCTAGATTTTCAAATATATTGATTTCAATTACAGCACAGAATACAATGTGTCCAGTTCTCACTTTATATTTATTTTTGATTACAAATATTTGCACTGTAAAAAAAACAAAAGAAATAGTATTTTTCAATTCACCTCATACAAGTAATGTAGTGCAATCTCTTTATCATGAAAGTTGAACTTAAAAATGTAGAATTATGTTTAAAAAACCCTGCATTAAAAATTAAACAATGTAGAATTTTAGAGCCTGCAAGTCAATTCAGTCTTACTTCTTGTTCAGCCAATAGCTCAGACAAACAAGTTTGTTTACATTTGCAGGAGATAATGCTGCCTGCTTCTGGTTTACAATGTTACCTGAAAGTGAGAACAAGCATTCTCATGGCACTGTTGTAGCGGGCGTTGTAAGATATTTATATGCCAGATGCTTCATGCTCCAACCACCATTCTAGGGGACATGCGTCCATGATGATGATGGGTTCTGCTCGATAACAATCCAAAGCAGTGTGGATCGACATATGTTCATTTTCATTATCTGAGTCAAATACCACCAGGAGAAGGTTGATTTTCTTTTTTAGTGGTTCAGGTCATGTAGTTTCCGCATTGAAGTGTTGCTCTTTTAAGACTTCTGAAAGCATACTCCATACCTCATCCCTCTCAGATTTTGGAAGGCACTTCAGATTCTTAAACCTTGGGTCGGGTGCTGTAGCTATCTTTAGAAATCTCACATTGGTGCCTGCTTTGCGTTTTGTGAAATCTGCAGTGAAAGTGTTCTTAAAATGAACAACATGTTCTGGGTCAACATCCGAGACTGCTATAACATGAAATATATGGCAGAAGGCAGGTAAAATAGAGTAGGGGACATACAAGGAGTTCACAAATTTAATTAATGCATTATTTTTTTAACGAGCATCATCAGCATGGAAGCATGTCCTCTGGAATGGTGGCCGAAGCATGAAGGGGCATACAAATGTTTGGCATATCTGGCATGTAAATACCTTCCAATGCCGGCTACAAAAGTGCCATGTAAATCCTGTTCTCACTTTCTGGTGACATTGTAAATAAGAAGAAGGCAGCATTATCGCCTGTAAATGTAAACAAACTTGTTTGTCTGAGCTATTGGCTGAACAAGAAGTAGGACTGAATGGACTTGTAGACTATGAAGTTTTATATTGTTTTGTTTTTGAGTGCAGTTATGTAACAAAAAAAATCTACATTTGTAAGTTACTCTTTCATGATAAAGAGATTGCACTACAGTACTCGTATGAAGTGAGCTGAAAAATACTATTTCTTTAGATTATCATTTTTACAGTGCAAATATTTGTAATAAAAATAATATACACTTTGATTTCAGTTACAGCACAGAATACAATATGTATATGAAAATGTAGGAAAATATCCACAATATTTAATAAATTTCAATTGGTATTCTATTGTTTAACAGTGCGATTATAACTGCGATGAGTCACGATTACGTTTTTTAATCGATTAATTTTTTTGAGTTAATCGCATGAGTTAACTGCAATTAATTGACAGCCCTAATATAAATATAATCGGGAGTGTGAGCTTCTGCTGCCTGATGAAGAGTTAAACCCTAGTTCAGCAAGGTTCTTAAGCAAGTGCCTAAATTCAAGCACATGAATAGTCCCCTTGAAGTCAGTGGGAGCATTTGCATGCTTGAAGTTAGGATTGTGCTTAAGAATCTTAATGAAACAGGACCAAAGAGCTGTTTTGTTTCCATATGTCCACTGCCCTACCAAACAGATCTGAACGGGATGAGTGAGTTTGCAAATTAATACGTTTCCTATGTTATTGATCATCACACAAATATGAGGGTCTTTGTAGCTAATGTATTCACTTAGCATGCTATAAACCTGTAGGAAGAGATATGACTAATTAATTGATGAATTAATGCCTGATCTGGCCTTTGGGCTTCTGGTTGCTGGTTTTGAATGTAACTAAATGCATACAATAAAACAAACAAGATTTTTTTTTTCATCACAACTGGCACAGTGCAATGCCATTTAAAGTGTGAAAAGAATTCTGCTGTAAGAAACTGTAAAGTGGCAGAACAACAGGTTCCCAGGAGAGAGAACTTGTAATATCAAACATACAAACTGGTGTGTGCAGAGTAGGGAAAGATACAAGAAAAAGTCATTTTCAAGAAGCACAGATCAATATTTACTATAGCAAATGCTTGGATGGGAGGAGGGTAGAATGACATCAAGAAGAAAGATGCTGTAACATTAAAAGATACATGATCTACCTCATTACTTATACCATAGAAGAGATTTTTTTTTTTTGAATGATCAATGGGAAAAGTTAGCACTTTGGAAAGATATGAATATACTAGCGTCTTCATAGAATGTACAGATGGATGTTACAATCTCACAATTTGTTTTACTTCATTCTAGTGTACAAAATAACTATACTGGTAATTAGATTGAACTTTTTGTTTTTTACAATGTGTGAGCTAAAAACCATTTTTATGAATTAGCAATGATAACCATTGATCTGTGCTCCTTGAAATCTCTCTCTTCTTATGTTTGTCTGGCCCAGGCCCACACCCACACTCACTGCCGGTGATGATCATAATGTTAAAATGCTGGAAGAGAGAGGGCTAATACAATTAATTTTTTTAACATGTCATCATTCTGAAGTACAAGTGAGGAGGTGGTAATCCTTCACATTTCGCCTGCTGTTACCACAATTTCACACTAACAATTCTGGCACATTGAGCGGAATATATAAAAATTGGCTCAAAAGAGAAACACTCAAATTGAAGTTTTTCTGATTATATACTGCATGGCATCTGATTTATGCCCTATGCATAATTAGTAGTTGTAGTCCTTCAGTTTAGACAAAAATGTTAAATGAACTAATTAGGGAATAAACCCTATCCAGATGGGTTTGTTGCTGCATCAGTAAATATGGGCTGGTGATAAATGATCTACAGACTCAGTTTTAAAATGGCCGTGGATAATTCTAATTAAATTACCATGCTAAAAGTGCACCAAAATATCATATTAGATTCAAAGTATCTGATTGAAAAGAACTGATGAACTGTGTTGCAATGTATTAGTCTCATTATGCAAACTGGAGTCCCAAGAGAGTCATCCAGAGGACTATTACCCTCTTTTCACCTGCAGTAACCTAAGATCCTAGGGAGTGTTGCTTACATATCACAATACCTGCTACCCACCCATGGGTAGTTTCCCTTTCTAACTAGCAAACTGTGTTGTGTCAAAACATCTTGATTTTGTCATCTTGGAGATGAAAGTGAATGGGGAGATGGGTGTGTAAATTTCATATGCTCTTTTGGAAATTTAGTGGACAGTGTTTGCTGATATAGCTAGTGGTCAGCATTAAAATATCTGTATTTACTAACTGATATGAAACAATTACCTCATAGCTATTTCTAGAACTGGTTGATAAATGATTTTGTGAAATAAACTGAAGTTGTTTCTGTTTTTGAGAGTTCAAAATAGACCACTTCAAATATTTATTTTTAATGTTATGGAAGTGATCATTGAAATTTTTCATTTATTCATCAGTCAACATGTATTTTTCCCCACGTAAAAATATTTTTTGTAAAAGCCATTTCTCAGATGTTTGGAAATAGAGTTCCATAAACATGGTCCAGCTCCCAAGTAAGTCTCCCACAGTAACAAGCATCATCCTAACATACAATTCACATTGTTCCCAATGAGCGCACTTGTTTCAGCAGATCTTAATTTGACAGCAAAAGCCAATTTTAAAGGTGTCCCAGGCTGATCCCATTGAGGACTTTGAAGATCAGGACCAGGATTTTAAATTTGATCCTTTGTTCAGTGCAGAGCCAGCAGAGAACTCGGCACTGAGGTGATTGTGCAGTAGCTGCTGGCAAATGCTCACTTTTGAATGGCCACTTGCAGTCAAGGATGAACAATTCCATCCCCTCATATTGGGGGCTGATTCTGAGAGGTGCTGAGTGCCCACATCTCCCATCAACATCAGTAAGAGTTGCAAGTACTAGGCCTGCCTCATGATCAGGCTAAAAATTGTATGCATTGTATATAGTCTGCCAGCTTCTTCTTATTACAGAAGGCTTTCAGATTTAGCCCCATGGATGCTTATTTCAATCTAGAGCTTTGCTAATTAGTCTCACATATTTCAGAGTAGCAGCTGTGCTAGTCTGTATCTGCAAAAAGAACATGAGTACTTGTGGCACCTTAGAGACTAACAAATGTATTTGAGCATAAGCTTTCGTGGGCTACAGCCCGCTTCATGGGATGCATAGAATGGAACATATAGTGTGGAGATGTATATACATACAGAGAACATGAAAAGGTGGGAGTTGCCCAACCAACTCTAAGAGGCTAATTAATTAAG
>NW_020664439.1:12071413-12102623 GCF_002925995.2 Terrapene triunguis
TCTCTCTCTCTCTCTCTCTCTCTCTGTTTTCTCCCCAATATTCAGTATACCTTTAAGGCACAGATACAATTAAACGTATTTTGGGCAAAGCCAGACATTTCCAGCAAAGCAATATAACCTTACATCATTAGATTCTTACCAAACCATACACATGTCGTACATGAACTTCTGCTTACTGCGTTTGTGACATTGAGAGAAAGTGATAGCTCACTGGAGTGAAGTATTTACCATGGATGTTTGCAGCACTTAATCAATAGTTGCTTCAACCTTGGCAAACAGCAAAAAAACCCATTGGTATAGCTGCCTTTTAATCCTGCTAACACATCCTTTATCAGCCTCACTGATGTGGTAATTTAATTAGCAGAGTGCTAATTACTAGAGCTGTGGGATCTTCACAAACCCATCTTTCAAGCAAGCTCCCTTTTTCCTAAGTAAAAAAGCAGGCTCTCTGAATTCATCTTGTTCTTTACTCTCCTCTACATGCCCCCTCCATATAAAATTTCTCTCCCATGGGCAATCCCCATGCCTTTCCTGTGGAGTTGTAGAAATCTCTTCACTGTCCCACTTCTATGTTCTGCCTCCTCTGCACTTGATTTGAGAGCAACTTTATTTCATTTCTTCCCTCCTTCTCAGTGGTACCATCACTTATTACTAGCACCCAAAACAGATCTTGGAAACCACCTGGGGGACTTTTGTTCATCCTTGCTCCTCCTGTTCTTGGTTCTACCTTCCAGTGCAAAGTAAGGATTTGGTTCACCTGTGTTTTCTCTTCAGCAGAATCTCCTTCACACCCCACTTCATTCACTCTCTCACCAAGAAACTTTACCATGCTTAGCTCCTGTCACAGGGTGGGCTCCCTCACCCAGAATTTCTTTCTGCAAGCAACCCTAATGCACTCTTATGTAAGTTCACCAATGGAGTGTACTTTATTTACAATGTCTTATGTAGCTTCATGTCCCATCAATTTAAGGCTTTTCCCAAGCTTCAATATGCCCCCCAGGCATAAGGTGAAAGGGTAGGAGAGAGGTCTCACTTCTCTGAGATCCTGGGCTTCTTTGCCCTTCCTTCTAATAGCCCCTTTCCCTCCTTTCCTGTCTCCCACATATCAGTCCCAGCTGAGGAGCTGAATCCTCCTGTTAACTGGTTAATCACTGAGTACTAATTCATTGTCTCCCAACTTTGCCCATTTAGAGATGCTTAAAACATACACAGAGTGGTGAGACAGCCCTAGGCTACTCCCACTTTGTCACAGGCCTCAATTCAAGAAAGCACTTAAGCACATGCGTAAGTCCATCCTTATTCAGGTAAGCACTTAAGGATATGCAGATCCCATTGACTTCAGTTAGACTTCAGCACATGCGTCCTGAATCAGGACCTAAAATCCTTTTCCCAGCTAGTCTAATCCAAAGATTTGCAATCACAGAAGCATTTTTCTATAGAATCTGATAAATTCAGCAGAAGTCTAACTATTGGGCATAGGCTGAGGACTGAGATTTCCTGTAGGATCTGGGTGAGCTTCCCCAAAGTTTGCATTTGTGGTAAGATAAATAAATAATTAATAAAACCCTAACTGCCGAATGATTGATTAATTAATAATAAAGTTGGGGAGTGAGGAGGAGAGGTGGTTTCTTAAGCACTATAATTCTTTTCTTTTGATCACTTGTGTGTCGAATGACAGAATTTAACATCTTTAAGTACTTCTGTACTTGCACTAGTAATATTGAACCCTTACGGTATTTAGTTGACATATGTTTCTTTGCGTCTTTCTAAGTACAAAGGGAAACCTACGAAGTGCTCAGTGGCCCATTTAAATATCCAAAGCAATTTTTGTTTTCCCAAAACTGTAATAAAAGAGGTGTTATCTCTTTCGTTCCCTTGATGCATTTTAAATTTAGTCTCAAGGCCATCATATGTATCTGACAGCCCAAGGTATAAAGCAAAATTTATTTGATATCAGAATTGAAATGAATCACTGGGGCAGGAAACATTTATGAATATTTTCTTGTGGGAAAAAGAAGTGTTGTCAGATTTAACACCCGTCATGTCACTTCATTGTATGAGATGCCCAACCTAGCTTGAGATTTCAAGAGAACAAGGACAGGTTAATTGTAAAAAGTGGATATTTGTTAAAGCAATTTCCTTGTATATAGAAAAGAAGAAGGAAAAAATAAAGAATTCAGAAAAGTTCATCAAAGTCTTTGGGATTTTATTTTCCCTTTCTCTTCATTTTCTACGGAGAGGCTTTTGGTTTGAAAAAATAATCTCCACAACATATGCAAAACAGGGATGACCATTTGGAAGGATATTAGGACAGACCAGGAATTTATTCCAGTTAAAGTTCATATTGTAGACCCCAATCTTGCAAACACTTGTACATATGCAACTTGACTTCCATGGATAGTCTGATTGAAACTAACTGAAACTCATGGACATAAAAATTAAGCACATGCAGAGATTACTGCAGGATCAGGATCTTGTTTTCAGACCGTCTGGAGGGAACACTAAGAAAAATATTTCACAAGTCATGATATGATTTTGTTCATGATGGCATTTGTGCAGATTAAATATGAATGTTAGTGGAATTCTCCTTTTTTGACCAAAGTAACAAAGGACTTTCCACTGGAAGTAAAAAATCACGTCCATAGAATTCGCTAATACGATACCCACAGAAATATTATTTCTTCAAGGTGAATGCTAGCACCATCTTTAGAACTTACTTTGCTCATCTTTATGGTCTCCCTGTTTTCTTGTCCGACATTCTCTTCTCTTTAACCTTGACATATTACCATAACTGTTGTCAAGACTCAGGGGTTTCTGTGTTTCAGTGTGATTGTGAAAATTACCCTCCAGATTCTTATCTGGTTTGCACTGGATTTCCTACTGGAGCTTTAGATTCCCTAGCTTTTCTCCCACCCATTGTAGAGTGTGTCTATCTGCTAAGACACCATGATAAGACCTACATAATGAGCATCCTGTTATTAGGCCTAAACTACAGCAATCTCCTTTGACAGAGAAAGAAAAGAAAAGCCTGCTTTTCTAAGGCCGGGTAAAAATTTTTTTAAAAAGCAGATAATAATTGTCACCAGTTTAATGTGATGTTGTACACATGCATGCCCCCACCCCCAAATGAATTAGTGAAAACTCAGGATAATGGAAATTATATGCAAGGAGGAATTGAACACTCAATCCCATTTGTAAAAAGCAACAGAGGGTCCTGTGGCACCTTTGAGACTAACAGAAGTATTGGGAGCATAAGCTTTCGTGGGTAAGAACCTCACTTCTGTTAGTCTCAAAGGTGCCACAGGACCCTCTGTTGCTTTTTAGAGATTCAGACTAACACGGCTACCCCTCTGATACTTGAATCCCATTTGTGACGATGCGGTTCTGGCAGAACCCAACTGAGAGTGCCAACTCAGGACAAATTGCTCAAACAGGGCAGTTACAGCCCAAGGTTGGGGTTTTTTCCACCTCTAAGGCAAACCAAACCAGCCAGACTAAGAAGACTTCGGTCTCACCCCACTGGCTAACCGCAAGTCTCACAAGCAATCTCCTTAGACACTCCAGTTTCCCAGTATTACCACCAGTGCCACTCGTTATGGGGACAAATGGTTATGAAAACCAATACCCAAGTAAAAGAAAAAGGTTCTCCTGATCCCAAAGGACCAAGCCCCAGACCCAGGTCAATATACAAATCAGATCTTACCCACAAATCACGCTGTTGCCAATCCTTTAGAATCTAAAATCTAAAGGTTTATTCATAAAAGGAAAAAGATAGAGATGAGAGTTAGAATTGGTTAAATGGAATCAAGTACATACAGTAATGGCAAAGTTCTTGGTTCAGGCTTGCAGCAGCGATAGAATAAACTGCAGGTTCAAATCAAGTCTCTGGAATACATCCCCCGCTGGGATGGGTCCTCAGTCCTTTGTTCAAAGCTTCAGCTTGTAGCAAAGTTCCTCCAGAGGATTGAAGACAAGATGGAGTTGAGGCATCAGCCTTATATAGTCTTTTCCAGGTGTAAGAACACCTTTGTTCTTACTATGGAAAATTACAGCAAAATGGAGTCTGGAGTCACATGGGCCAGTCCCTGCATACTTTGCTGAGTTACAATGCGTATCTGCCTTCTCTCAATGGGTCCATTGTATAGCTGATGGTCCTTAATGGGCCATCAAGCAGGCTAGGCAGAGCTAACACCAGTTTGTCTGGGATGTCACCCAGCAGCATAGCATAAGTTTGAAATACAGACAGTATAGAGCCAATATTCATAACTTCAACTACAAAATTGATACACACATATAGACAGCATAATCATAACCAGTAAACCATAACCTTTTCTTAGACACCCCATTTGATCCCCTTTATACAAGATTTGGGTGCCACTACAGGACCTTGGTTGCAACAATGATCTATATGGTCCCAGATTATATCAATAATGTCACACCATTTTCACCCATAAATCACTCCTGTGAATTTGGAGCTTGAGAGGAGCTGTGTTGGTGGTGGCAAAAACTGCCAAAAGCCACACCTGGTCTAAAACTAGATCATGGAGATGACTAAGCACAGGGCTGGAAACTAGGAGGTTCTAGGTCTAATCCCAGCTTTGCCACTGACTGGTCTTAATACTTTATTATTTATTATTTATTTGTATTACCGTAGCACCTATGGGTCGTAGTCATAGAGCAGGAGCCCATTGTGCTAGGCGCAATACAAACACAGAACAATAAAATGGCCATTGCCCCAGTGGGCTGACAATCAAAGTAAAAGACAAGAGACACCAGATGGATACAAAAAGAAGGGTGAGTACAAGTAAACAAATGCATCAGTATTGGTCAGTATGACAGGCAGTGGCCTCTGCATACTAGGAGAGTCTTGAAGAAGAAGAATGAGGTAGTTTTGCAGATATGTATGGAGAGCACCTCCCAAGTGGGTGGCATGGGAGACAGCACAAAGGTGTTTGTTTAATAATTGAACAAGTGGCCAGTGGAGGCTGGAATCATGGCTGATCACAGGTGAGCATCGACCACTCAGTAGCAAAGGGGAGATGATAGGTAGGGTAGGGATTGACTGTGACGGACCTTGAAAGTGAATACAAGTAGCTTACAAACCACGTACACCTCTTAATCAAGAAGAAAAGAAATGCTATATACTTTGAAAAGAAGCACTTGTGCCCCTTGTGTGCTGTGGAAGAAAAAGATGCAGGGACTTCTTCCAAATATTTTTAAGGCCTGGGTTTTCTATTAAATTAATCTTAATATGCAGCCAGCAATCACCTTCAAAAATAATATAACCTGAAGTTTAGGGTTCCTGGAACATGTAAACTTCATAGAATTAATTAGCACAGATTTTTCTTTAACAGTGATACCAATGCAGTGGTGCTCCATTGGTTAAATCCAGAGCTCAGTTATTCTGACTACCCTCTGGCCTGGAATTTTCAGAAGCACCCAGCATTGGCCTAAGTATCGTCCCGTTGAAGCCAATGGGAGTTTTACCATCCAGTGGCTTCAATGGGAGCCAAGTTAGGCCAATGCTGAAGGGTTTGAAAAAAATCACACTAGTTTTAGTCTTGATATGGTCTGCTACAGAGGTAGTGGCTAGTTCAAGACTTGCTGTATGTTTCTTGGATTATTTGTGCCTCTTCATTTAATTGTTTTTTAAATACTTCCTTATGGAAGGGATTAGAATGTTTGATTTTAATCTGGGACACTTTGGTACTGCAGACAAGGATATTACTAATAACAAGGAATAAGCTTTAGTGGTATAAGGACCTTCATACTGATATAACTGATATCCACACTGGGAAGTGGGAGTGTACCACTTTAACTATACCATTATATTGAAAATACTTTTCGACTTTTGTGTGTCGACAAAGCCTGAAATAGAAAGCTATTTTAACAGACCAGTCTGCTGATAGCCCTTAGTTCATTTTGTGTGTGTGTTTTGTTTGTTGCTTTTATCTAAAAGTGTGTCAAAGTCAATGGAAACAGCATGTCAGAAACGTGATATGTCTACAATACTATGTGAGGGCTTGTCTACACTTAAAATGCTATGGCGGCACAACTGTTCCACTGCATCTGTGCCTCTATAGTACTTCAGTGTAGACAATACCTATACCTGTTCTCCTGTCGGTGTAGGGAAACCACCTCCCCAAGAGGCAGTGGCTAGGTTGATGCAAGAATTTTTCCATCCACCTAGCACTGTCTACATCAGGGGTTAAGTTGGTATAGCTACGTCTCTCAGGTGTGTGGATTTTTCACAATTCTGAGAGATGTGGGTGTACTGACGTAAATTCCTAGTGTAGACCAGGCATGAGAAAAGACAAGCAAGGTAATATATTTTATTGGGTCAACTTCTGTTGGAGAGAGAGACAAACTTTCAAGCTTACTTAGAGCTCTTCTTCAGTTCTGGGAAATGTACTCACTGTATCATAGCTAAATACTAAGTGGAACAGATTGTTTAGCATACATAGTTATCACGTATTTCAAGGGACCATTCAAGGTGAATCAAGGCATCTCTCTCTAATATCCAGGGACCAGCACAACTATAATAATATTGCATACCGCAATACTAAATGTGCATGTTTATATAGCATGGTGTCTATTCTATCTTTTAGGCCCATTTCCATTTACTTATCTTCCTGGCTGACTGTGAATCAAGAACTTATTCTAAATAAATAATGCATCTGAATCACAAGTGTATGGATCCTTTGGATTCCAAATTGGAGAGCTGATTGAGATATATAAGGAATGGATTGGACAGAGACTCTAAAGATGTAATGTCATTTTGAGGCTACACTCAATGATTTATAAATTTCTTAAAGATTTGTGAACCAAATTCTGGGAGATCAAGGAGGAAGTTACCCTCTTATCTTCTGGATCCCCACACCAAGCCTGTTCTGCAGGCTCACTAGGACAACACCTGCCAAGGAGGATTTTGTCCCTCATGCAGGAACACCCATGAAATGGTAACAGAGTTCCTATGCACAACCCATTCTGCTGGCAACAGGAACAATCTGCAGTGGATGCGGGAGGCTCTTTAGAGCCTATGTTGACTTTGTAGCAGTGAGTGCACGCACATTTGGGCAACTATTATGCCATTTTGTCTAAATATTACTATTTATTCTATTTATTACACTGTCCCCTTTAAAAACAACAACCTATCTTTAGAAATATATTTGAGGAAAACAGAGAAGTTCTTATTTCATATATGTGCTGGCCCCATCATTTATCATTAGGCAGTTTCTTTTTCTTTATTAGTGCTTAATATTTAGTTCTAAAATAGAGGTGACAGAATTATTACCCTATAAGATTTCTAGTGGCAAAATTCTGTACTAACATTTTCTCCATGCATTTTTTACACAAGAGATGCTGCAATATGTCTTTAATACCAAAGGTCAACTAACAATGGGCACCCATTAGCACAGATCATATCTAAAGTGGAGACAGTGAATTCTGGCTTCTTGAAACACTTTTCACTGCTTTTCAGCCAGAGACTGTGGGAACACTGAATAAAAATATTGAAGTTAACACCATATGTGTAAACCTGATGAAATAAAGGCATATTTTGTGATGCAAACATGCTTTAAAAGATGCAGATTTGAGCCTTTTAATATTTATTTCTATTATAGCAGTGCTTGGAGACCCCCAGCCAAGAATGGATCTCCATTCTTAATAAGTGACAATGCCTGGCCTGAACATCTCAAAGATCACCCAGTCGATCAGGGGCAGAGCTAAGAATAGAACTCAAGGCTCCTCACTGCCCATCCAGTGCTTTATTCACTAGACTATAAGACTACACCTGTAAGCAACTGCTCACCTGTATCAGTAAGGGGCTCATATAGGGTTGCCAGTGTTGATTGGATATATTGCTAGAGGTTTCATCACATGACATAATCTTTAATTCCTGGAGACTAATAGCCCTCAGTGACTTTTGCCATTAACATATAAATGGTGATAGAACTAATTGTGAGGTAAGGTACTAATCAACACATATAAGGGTAGCAAAGTCAGGCAGGATATAGGAATATAAAATCAGAAGTTTTATCCGAATCTATTGCTAGAAGTCAATAAAGATTCACTGATTTGCACTAGCTGAAGATCTGGACCAATATGTTTTTCTATTATAGTAAGAACAGAAAACAAGGAGAAAATGAACAACATTTACAAGCCTGCATGCCTACAATTAGGCTCCTACATAAGTTTAAAGTGGTCTAATTTTTTTTTTAAAAATGATGGACACCCACAAACCCCACTGAGGTCAACGGGAACCGCAGGTGCTCAGCACTTGTTGAAAATCAATCATGTTCATTTAGGTACTTAAACATAAATATAGGAGCCCAAGAATAGGCACACTGGTTTGCAAATGTTGGCTGATATTGAAGCACTGCAACTTGCTTTGCTTTTTTTAGAAACAAATAAACAGAACCTCCCTTGCTCCACTGGGATGTGTGTGTATGTGTGTATGTAATATTTGCTTATATATATCCCATACCAATCCAGAAGTAAAAGCAAAACCATAAAAAAGGAAGAAAATCCAGACATTTTAATGATTCCCATGATTTAGTCTCAGCCAGAATCCATACAGCATGTGATGGTTTACTGTAGTAAGGAAATTAATATGGCAGTGAGCTTTCTGTATCTTTCCAATTAGAGCACATATCAATTTATCTTTATGTAAATGTTTCATAGTTTATATTTTAAATATAGTATGACATGTAAAGGGAGTCTACTAATTGGAACACAAGGCTCCCGAGGCTCAAACACATTACTTAACCATTGTGCTAGTAAATCTTTATATACTATATTTTGCCTGTTCAGCTGATAGCAGAGCTGCAGAAGCACAACCTGCTTAAATTTATGGGAAAACAACAGCAACTTGAGGAAAAAGAATCATGGGGGAGTGGGAGGAACGCTCCCATTCTCCCCACTGAGAAGACAAATGATGAGGATCTCTTTCCAAAACCACAGGATTCCCCTCCCTTTCTTAGGAAGAAAAATTAGTCATGAGAAAAAGAAATTCAAAGATCATAAAGCATGAAGAAAAAGAGGAATTGATCTTGGATACAAGATGGGATTGAGTTATATTATAACAAGTTACAGGTCTTTTCCTACTGAAAGGCAGAGCCAATTGATTTATTATCATGACTCCCAGCTCGCATTTTTTTTAGGAAGGAACTGCAGATACTAGGTAGCACGTCGCTTTTGATTTTCCACACTATGTCTTAATTACCAATGCTAGAAGATCATGTGGTAGTATTTTCTGACTTCAAAGAGTTCAGCAGCTTAAACAGCATGAGTGGATCAGATTTGTAAGAATGCAGAGTGACAACAATATGGTGTCTTCGTATTTTACAATTGTCAGTTCATTTTTTCTTTATTGTATATCAAAGTGAAAATAGGCACACAGAAAAGATAATAGGTTTATTCAGCACACTTTCCTTCTGCTTTTGGAAGAATTGAAAACATCCTCTGTTTCAATAACTGAGATTCAAACCTTCAATGCCAATAGTCTTTTTTCCTATGGAAATGGCAAATAATCTTAAATCCCTATTATAAATATGGATCCTGATTCTCTTCCCACTTATGCTGGTGTAAATCAAGAGTAACTCCAATAAAATAAGTGGAAATATACTAGGGTAAAATTGATGTAAATGAGAAGAGAATCAATCCCATGAGCAACAGAATCCAAAACATTGCATTGTGGAATGTTATCTCTATAGACCCCAGTTCAACAAAGCACTTAAATACATGCTTAAATTTAAGCATGTGACTTCAATAGGATTGCTCACAAGGTTAAAATTAAGTGCTTTGCTGATTTGGGGCCATAATGTCATTCTTTCAAAAGAATTCCATCGTGAAATTAAAGTGGTACACAAATGTTATTGATGAAGTTAAGAGCTATATAGGAATTTGTTTGTCATCTGTGGGGTAAAATACAGCAACTATTTAAAGCCACACAACAATACTATACAACAGTTTAAGTCAAGCAGTTAATATTTTACTCATCTTAAACTCTTTAAGGGAGTTTTAGATAGGCAGAATGTAATCATCCAAATTCAAATATGGGTATTGTTTTTAAATTATCAATACTTATAATGATATAATATACAATTTACATATCAGTCACTATACTGGTACAATACATAGGCCAGATTTGCAATGGAGCTATGCCTGTTCAGACTGAGGATCTGGCCCATATATTTAAAATGCAAGCGACATTACATTTTCTTTTTTTACATTAATTATTTAACCAGTGTGAACATAACTTCCATCTCTTCCATTTGGTTAATCTATGCAAAATGTTTCCATATTTTACCTTTTATTTTTGTTAAACTGTTTTAAAATGGCAATACCATTTATAAATGCTCTGTTGGAGACTAAAGAAAATGTTGATATCTCTTTCAATGAATGATAGCTGAGAGGTCATTATATTGCTTGCTGTTTTATGAAACCAAGTCTATAATCATTGCTTTGGTTGAGAAAATCTATTTTCCTCATCCAGCAGTTTTGTTGTTGTTGTTTTTTTTTTACATATTTAACTTCCTTGCTGTAATAGAGAACAAAAATAGTTGACTCCTCCAACTGCTCTGGCTGTGATCATAAATCAAGATAATCAGTATCAGCAGAGCAAACAAGAAGAAAATATTATGATAAAACATAAATGAGAATGAAAGAGAATGGTTTCAAGAGGTACAGTATCGATATATTAATAACAGTGTAGTATGTTTATAAAACACTGGGTATTTTTCTAAAACAAATCCTTTTAAAATGGGTTTTGCTTGAAAAGTGTTCTGGGTTATTAGCAGTATGTTTAACACTTCAGCATTGATTTGTTAATTCTATCTGCAAATACTGCAGTTATTGGAACATTATTTTGAATATTGAAAATTGCACATATATGTATATCTTGATCAGCTAAGCATTTTAATGCCCCCTTTCCCAAAAGGAAGTGGCATCCTACTAAAACCTTTTCATTGTTACTCTTGAGGGAGTTTCTTTCTGAATCGTTTAATTGAGCAATTCAAAACATTCACTGCTACATAATAATAAAATACTTATATAGTATATTCCATTTAATCGGGACATGCTTAATCAGGAATCTGCTTAATCTCAGAGAACTGATTTCCGAGTAATAGCAATAACTGTTGCTTAATTGAAATAGTAATTATGTAAATAGAAGGAATCCATCTCCAATTCTGTCAGGTTTGCATCTAAATTTTGCATCTTCATGAGCATAGAATGTAGATTTTGAAACAAAAAAGATCTGTTCCAAGAGAAGAGGAAGAATAAGCATAAAGCATCTCTTACTATCAACTTCTAAGCCATCAACCTATCACTTTGGCCCTGCCCTCTCCTGAATCCTGACTTTACTTGTCTACTCTCTTGCCCCTTCTTGTCCTGGTTGCTGTCTATTAGCTTCTAAGCATGATTGTTAACCCCTGGGTTGCTCAGGTACTACAGTCATGGGGCCATATAAGAATTTAGATAAATAGACCTTATACAGACAAAGCAAAAAGAAAACCTTTGACCCCATATGCCTCTCCAATTACCATTCATTTCTTACTTACACCTTCTTGTCAACTGTTTGAAATGGGCCACCTTGTTTACATTGGCTCATTAACACTACAAAAGTGATTTCCACCCCTTCTTGTCAACTGTTGAGATTTGCCTACTTCCAACTTAAATTAAATTGGCTCGTTAGTATTGACCCCCCACTTGTTAAGGCAACTCCCATCTTTTCATATCCTATGTATTTATACCTCCCTACTGTATGTTCCACTCCATGCATCTGATGAAGTGGGTTTTGGCCCATGAAAGCTTATGCCCAAATAAATTTTTTAGTCTCTAAAGTGCCACAAGGACTCCTTGTTGTTTTTGCTGATACAGACTAACACAGTTACCACTCTGAAACCATTCATTTCTTGCAATCTATTCCCACTGTCCAATGTATTCTCATGTATTCTGCTAGGTTTCTGCAGTCTGCTTTTTTTTCACTCTCTAATACCACTGACTTCTTCCTGGACATTTCCCTGACACCCCAGGGTATAATTCCTTCTGTACTCCCAACTAGGGGCTGAGGGATATCTTGTGTACTGGAGACCAGACCCAAGATTTCAACCTTCCCCTGACCTTTTCTACCCATTTCCTTCTCACCTGGGAAGGGTAGGTGCCCCACATAACCTGTCCTCCCCTGTGTACAGATTGATGATGCAGGTAAATCATGCAGGAGAATAAGAGCCAGTAAATTATTGTATGACTCAGTATCAAATTACTTCCTATGCTAGAGCAACCATGGAACGAATTGTGACTCTTCTTCTACAGACTGGTATGGGGTGATGCAGCTAATAATGCAGGCCTTGACAAAACATCTCAATTATGATCTCTGTGTTCATTGTTTTTTAATATTCAGATGGGCACGAAGTCCATTTTCTCAGACATGGTGCTTACTGGCAGAGGTAACACCAGCTGGTTTGCATTTGTCTTTCCCTTTGGGTTAGGTGTGATAAGTTCAGGTTTATGTTTTAGAGCCAACTTTTTGCTGAATGCAATTTTAAATCAATATATTAAAGCGAGAACAACTTACAAATTTATGACATAGCATACAGAGGGCAAATCTACACTCTTCTTCGTCAAAACAGAATACAAAACGGCACCGAAATTGCTCTGATTGTGGCACTGGTGACAAGGTCTGACATAAGCAATACGCAGTGAGAGGCAGATACGGTCATCATCCCTAATGTTAGTGGTGGTATGAATTCTGCTTTCTTCAGCCTCCTTAGCCTCTTTTAATAAGACCCTAACCTCTGTTTTCACAATGTCATGCACCATGGGAATGACGGACCAGAAAAAAAGTGAAGTGTGGTCGCCTGATATTTTGGAGTTAAATTCTTCCAGCACCTTTGGTTCTTCAGTGACGTAAATTGTGACTGTAATCATTTCCCGACTCAGTAGTGGTGTTTGAACTTGCGATAGAAGAACAGTCAACATTTCTGCTACCATTTTTGTTAAACGAAGGGGAAGAGTGACATGCTCATCCACTGCCTGGGATATTATAACATATTTTTATTTCTAAGAACATAAGAACCAAAGGTCCATCCAGCCCAGTATCCTGTCTGTCGACAGTGGCCAATGCTAGGTGCCCCAGAGGGAGTGAACAGGTAATGATCAAGTGATCTCTCTCCTGCCATCCATCTCCACCCTCTGACAAACAGAGGCTAGGGACACCATTCCTTACCCATCGTGGCTAATAGCCATTAATGGACTTAACCTCCATGAATTTATCCAGTTCTCTTTTAAACGCTGTTATAGTCCTAGCCTTCACAACCTCCTCAGGCAAGGAGTTCCACAAGTTGACTGTGCGCTGTGTGAAGAAGAACTTCCTTTTATTTGTTTTAAACTTGCTGCCTATTAATTTCATTTGGTAACCCCTAGTTCTCGTATTATGAGAATAAGTAAATAACTTTTCCTTATCTACTTTCTCCACATCACTCATAATTTTATATACCTCTATCATATCCCCCCTTAGTCTCCTCTTTTCCAAGCTGAAAAGTCCTAGCCTCTTTAATCTCTCCTCATATGGGACCCTTTCCAAACCCCTAATCATTTTAGTTGCCCTTCTCTGAACCTTTTCTAGTGCCAGTATATCTTTTTTGAGATGAGGAGACCACATCTATACGCAGTATTCAAGATGTGGGCGTACCATCAATTTATATAAGGGCAATAATATATTCTCCGTCTTATTCTCTATCCCCTTTTTAATGATTCCTAACATCCTGTTTGCTTTTTTGACCACCTCTGGACACTGTGTGGACGTCTTCAGAGAACTATCCACGATGACTCCAAGATCTTTTTCCTGATTTGTTGTAGCTAAATTAGCCCCCGTCATATTGTATGTATAGTTGGGGTTATTTTTTTCAATGTGCATTACTTTACATTTATCCATATTAAATTTAATTTGACATTTTGTTGCCCAATCACTTAGTTTTGTGAGATCTTTTTGAAGTTCTTCACAGTCTGCTTTGGTCTTAAGTATCTTGAGCAGTTTAGTATCATCTGCAAACTTTGCCACCTCACTTTTTACCCCTTTCTCCAGATCATTTATGAATAAGTTGAATAGGATTGGTCCTAGGACTGACCCTTGGGGAACACCACTAGTTACACCCTCTCCATTCTGAGATTTTACCATTAATTCCTACCCTTTGTTCCCTGTCTTTTAACCAGTTCTCAGTCCATGAAAGGACCTTCCCTTTTATCCCATGACAACCTAATTTACATAAGAGCCTTTGGTGAGGGACCTTGTCAAAGGCTTTCTGGAAATCTAAGTACACTATGTCCACTGGATCCCCCTTGTCCACGTGTTTGTTGACCCCTTCAAAGAACTCTAATAGATTAGTAAGACATAATTTCCTTTTACAGAAACCATGTTGACTTTTGTCCAACAATTTATGTTCTTCTATGTGTCTGACAAGTTTATTCTTTACTATTGTTTTGACTAATTTGCCCGGTACCGACGTTAGACTTACCGGTCTGTAATTGCCGGGATCACCTCTAGAGCCCTTTTTAAATATTGGCGTTACATTAGCTATCTTCCAGTCATTGGATACAGAAGCCGATTTAAAGGACAGGCTACAAACCCTAGTTAATAGTTCCGCAATTTCACATTTGAGTTCTTTCAGAACTCTTGGATGAATGCCATCTGGTCCCAGTGACTTGTTAATGTTAAGTTTATCAATTAATTCCAAAACCTCCTCTAGTGACACTTCGATCTGTGACAGTTGCTCAGATTTGTCACCTACAAAAGCCGGCTCAGGTTTGGGAATCTCCCTAACATCCTCAGCCGTGAAGATTGAAGCAAAGAATTTGTTTAGTTTCTCCGCAATGACTTTATCGTCTTTAAGCGCTCCTTTTCTATCTCGATCATTGAGGGGCCCCACTGGTTGTTTAGCAGGCTTCTTGCTTCTGATTTACTTAAAAAACATTTTGTTATTACCTGTTGAGTTTTTGGCTAGCCGTTCTTCAAACTCCTCTTTGGCTTTTCTTATTACATTTTTACACTTAATTTGGCAGTGTTTATGCTCCTTTCTATTTACCTCACTGGGATTTGACTTCCACTTTTTAAAGGAAGTCTTTTTATCTCTCTCTGCTTCTTTTACCTGGTTGTTAAGCCACGGTGGCTCTTTTTTAGTTCTTTTACTGTGTTTCTTAATTTGGGGTATACATTTAAGTTTGGCCTCTATTATGGTGTCTTTAAAAAGCGCCCATGCAGCTTGCAGGGATTTCACTTTAGTCACTGTACCTTTTAATTTCTGTTTAACTAACCCCCTCATTTTTGCATAGTTCCCCTTTTTGAAATTAAATGCCACAGTGTTGGGCTGTTGAGATGTTCTTCCCACCACAGGGATGTTAAATGTTATTATATTATGGCCACTATTTCCAAGCAGTCCTGTTATAGTTACCTCTTGGATCAGCTCCTGCGCTCCACTCAGGACTAAATCTAGAGTTGCCTCTCCCCTTGTGGGTTCCCATACCAGCTGCTCCAAGAAGCAGTCATTTAAAGTATCGAGAAATTTTGTCTCTGCATTTTGTCCTGAGGTGACATGTTCCCAGTCAATATGGGGATAATTGAAATCCCCCACTATTATTGAGTTTTTAATTTTGATAGCCTCTCTAATTTCCCTCAGCATTTCATCATCACTATCACTGTCCTGGTCAGGTGGTCGATAATAGATCCCTAATGTTATATTCTTATTAGAACATGGAATTACTATCCAAAGAGATTCTATGGAACATGTGGATTCACTTAAGATTTTTACTTTATTTGATTCTACATTTTCTTTCACATATAGTGCCACTTCTCCCCACCCCAGCATGACCTGTTCTGTCCTTCCGATATATTTTGTACCCCGGAATGATTGTGTCCCATTCATTGTCCTCAGTCCACCAGGTTTCTGTGATACCTATTATAAGAGAAGAATTCAATAATAAAAAGAATTAATAAGAAGTAGGAGCTCAGCCTGATGCCTCTTTCCAGTCGTTAGCACTCCACTTCTGCATAACAAATACTGTCGTATTATCAGAGGGGAGGAAATAAAAGTGAAGCAAACAAGGAATACACAAAAATCAAATTCCCACAAGTGCAGTATTCCCCCTATTATTAAGTAATTTTCTTTATCATAGAATCATAGGGTTATAAGGATCATCTAGTCTAACCCCATGCAACAATGCATGATTTGTTGTATCTAAACTATCCAAGGCAGATGGCTATCCAGCCTTCTTTTAAAAACCTCCAGTGAAGAAGCTTCCGCAACGTCCCTAGATAGTCTGTTCCATTGACCTACTGTTTTTTACAGTTAGCATGTTTTTCCTGAGATTTAATCTAAATTTTGCTATGCTCTAGTTTGAACCCATTGCCTCTTGTCCTGCTCTCGGTGGCAAGAAAGAACAACTTTTCTCCATTTTTCTATGGCAGCCTTTCAAGTAGAATCATAGAATCATAAAACTAGAAGGGACCTTGAGAAGTCATCTAGTCCAGTCCCCTGCACTCAAGGCAAGACTAAGTATTATCTAGACCATTCCTGACAGGTGTTTATCCAACCTGTTCTTAAAAATCCCCAATGATGGAGATTCCACCACCTCCTTAAGCAATTTATTCCAGTGCTTAACCACTCTGACAGGAAGTTTTTCCTAATGTCCAACCTAAACCACCCTTGCTGTAATTTAAGCCCATTGCTTCTTGTCTATCCTCAGAGGTTAAGAAGAACAATTTTTCTCCTTTCTCCTTGTAACAACCTTTTATGTACTTGAAAACTATTATCATGTCCCCTCTCAGTCTTCTCTTCTCCAGATTAAACAAACCCAGTTTTTTCAATCTTCCTTCATAGGTCATGTTTTCTAGACCTTTAATTATTTTTGTTGCTCTTCTTTGGACTTTCTGAAATGTGGCACCCAGAACCGGACACAATACTCCAGTTGAGGCCTAATCATCGCGGAGTAGAGCGGAAGAATTACTTCTCATGTCTTGGGTACAATACTCCTGCTAATACATCCCAGAATGATGTTTTCTTTTTTTGCAACAGCATTACACTGTTGACTCATATTTAGCTTGTGATCCACTATGACCCCCAGATCATTTTCCACAATACTCCTTCCTAGGCAGGCATTTCCCATTTTGTATGTGTGCAACTGATTGTTCCTTCTTAAGTGGAGTACTTTGCATTTGTCCTTATTGAATTTCATCCTGTTTACTTCAGACCATTTCTTCAGTTTGTCCAGATCATTTTGAATTTTAATCCTATCTTCCAAAGCACTTGCAACCCCTCCCAGCTTGGTATTGTCCACGAACTTTATAAGTGTACTCCCTATGACATTATCTAAATAATTAATGAAGATATTGAACAGAACCAGACCCAGAACCGATCCCCGCGGGACCCCACTCGTTATGCCCTCCCAGCATGACTGTGAACCACTGATAACTACTCTCTGGGAACGATTTTATTTGAAGTATTTGAAGACCACTATGATGTCCCCCCTTAGTTTCCTCTTTTCCAAACTAAGCATACCCTATTGCTTCAGTCTTTGCTCATGTGGCTTGCATTCAATCCCTTTGATCATCTTCATCGCTCGCCTCTGACTTCTTTCCAGATTTTCCTTTCTATACATTGTGACCAAAATTGGACACAGTACTCCAGCTCAGGCCTGACCAGCACTGAGTAGAGCAGTACTATCACCTCCCATGACTTGCATGCCATGCCTCTGTTAATGCAACCTAAAATCACATTGCTGACTCATGTTGAGGTTCTGATCCACCACACCTCTCAGATCCTTCTCAGCAGTGCTGCTGCCAAGCCAGTTATCTCCCATTCTGTATTTGTGCATTTGGTTTTTCTTCCCTAAGTGTAGCACCTCATATTTGTCTTTGTTGAAGCCCTGTTCTCCAATTTATCAAGATCCTTCTGAATTTTAGCTCTATCCTTCAAAGTATTGGCAAACCTGCCCCCCCACACCCCAGCTTTGTGTCATCATTTGATCTGTATGCTCTCTATTCCTACATCCAGGTCATTAATAAAGACTGAGTGATAAAACTGATAGAAAATTACATAGTCTCATGCAGTGGCTTAATGTGTTAGCCAAGGGATTGGGGCTGAGGACTACTGGGTTCTATTCTAGTCTCTTTTATTAAATTCACTGTACCTTAGTTTTTCCAGGTATGAAATGGGGATAATATCACTCACCTACTCTATAGGAATGTTGTGAGACAATTATTTTTTGTAAAACTCTTAATTCATCAAATAAAGGTCACTGTATCAAATGAAAGGGTTGTTATTTATTAGTGACCGTTCATGATGCTTCTTATATCACAGTCATGCTCTGGTCTTCACCACCCTTGGTTACTACTGTGCGAGTGACTTTGAACACATTCCCAGGCCTGAATTTCCAGCCCTCTCCTGGAACAAAGGTCTGTTGCTCCTTTAATGAGACAAAAGCACAGCAGCTTGTTGCTTTAACTGGCATTAATAATCACCTCCAGTTAAACACAGTATTGGGTTGATTTGGAATAAAAGTAAAACAAGTTTATTTAATCAGAAAAAGAGAGGTTTTAAATGAGCTCAGGTATAAGAGAGAAAGTCAAAAATGGTTACAAACAAATAAAAGTGAAAAACGCTTTTTAGTGACTAAGACTTAACAAAACTACAGTCTTGGTTCCAGGTAAGATTCTTACCATCTTGCTTTTCCACAAGATGACCGACAACCACCTTGGTCAGGATCTCCCACAAAGTCCAAAGTGCTCTGTTCCTTTGTTGTATTAGGTGAAAGATAACTTGGGATTCTTTGCCCCTCTCTTTTACAGCTAACTTTTTAAATGTACCCTTCGCAAAGTTCAGTTCTCCTGCTGTGAGGAAAAGTGCCATGGAGGCTGATGGAGAAGGCTGCATGATGGTTTCTTTCCCTCTGGTGCTTCCTACAGTGCAAATTGATGTGTCCCGCAGACTCTGATATGCTAATAAATGGACACTTGACTGTGATTGCCAATTGTCTGTGATTGTACCTGGATGGAGGCATCAGCCTTTCTTTTGCCTGGAAAAATAACCTATTTACCCACTCCCCAGACTTGTTTCATTCAAACACATTTTAGTACCATATTTCCTTTACATTTGCACAGTCCTCTGGGTGTTTACTGTACATACATCACACATCAGTCTTTTATTAGCTTTCCAATGATATCTATTGATATCTAATGATATCTATATCTATATATCTACAGATTATGACATAAGGGAATTTGGGTGCAATGAGCTGAAACTCACTACCTGACACCAGTAAGCCCCTTGCTCTCTAGTGTTGGGATGCTCTTTACACAAGGGTGGGAGAAGCATGGCCTGGCCAGAGCTTCACCCCAGTGATTATGGGAGCAAAAGGCACAGGTTAGGGAATCCACATGGTGCCTCTGGCCCATGTCCTAGCCCCCAGCAATTGTGGAATAAGGTAGGGGTAAGCAGCCTCCCACTGCTGGCCTGGCATTAGCCCTACCACCCATGCAGAGATAAATCTGGCCCACTGCTTTTACTGGACGCACAGTGGATAGTATTTGGAATGGTCAGTTTGGAGAGAGGGAGGAGAGAGAGACACAAAAAATCTCCACCTTTTCTTACTATAATGAGAAATAGTGAAATGCAGTCTCTGTTGTTCCAGAGAGAATGGAAAAAAATTGACTGAGAATGCAGAAATGTGCTACCTCATGTCCTTATACTAGTGTGAAAGAGCTCTTATTCTGCCATTAGTACGCCGCTGCTCCTGGTGCTGGTTTGGCAAAAGCCTCAGCATGTTTGGCAAAGTCTCACTATTGAATCTGCACAGAAATCCTGTCTCTTCTCTGTAGGCCAGAAGCTGTATTTCAGACTTGTTGCCATTGATCAGCTGATTTAAAGCAGTGCCTTTGACTTTCAAGTCAGACTTCAATATGGAAGCCTAACTAAATTCCCTGCTGTAAACCATCTCTCTATAGAACTGAAAGGTATGAATGTATCATCCATATTAGATGCAGTATAGGGCTATGAATTGTATACATTTTAAAGACTATAGTCATGTCTTAATTGTCATGTTTTATATATTGTAGAAAATTACTAGAGATAGTGAACATTGAAACCTTGAGCCACCCAGCTACATCCTGGTGCCTACTCTACATTGATATACATAGCATAATAGTGACGATACCATGATATAGTGATGGTAGAAGCACTATCTCTACTACAGAAGCAGCCTATACTAGTATAATAGTTATTCTTTATTTATTAGTTATATATACTGAGGTAGCACCTGGGAGCCCCAGTCATGGACCAAAGTCATATCCAAATACTTGACAAAAATATGGCTTCTGTCCCAAAGAGCCTACAAGCTATGCATAAGACAAGAGACAGCAGGTGGACATCACAGGGACAGGGACTTCTCAATAGACAATATTGGTCAGTATGCATCACATCACAGCGGCAATCACAGCATACCAGCTGCCTAAAAAATGTTGTCGTTTTTTTGTAGGCATCACCACAAAAGAAGAGTTTTAAGGAAGGATCTGAAGGAGGACAAAGAGGTAACTTTGCAAATATTTACAGAGAACATCTCCCATGTCTGAGGAGCAGCCTATGGGGAAAAGTAAAAAGGTGTTTCCTTGAAAATTAAACAAGGGGGTGATGAAATCTGACACCATTGGCAGAACAGAGGTATGAAAGTCAACATCTTAGTAACATCTGAGAGTTGATAGGTAGGGTTTGGATAGACTATGAAGGGCCTTAAAAGTGAAGAAAAGTAGTTTTTGCTTCATGTTATATAGAAGATGCAGCCACTGAAGGAAAGCAAAGAGAGCAGTGATATAGCTGATGCAATAAGCATGTAGTGAATCAAGATTGTACTTCTCAAGGTCGGAGAGAAGGAGGCTGCAGTAGTCAAAACTTAAGCTGACGAGGGCCTGGATAAGAGATTTAGCTGTGTAGACGGTGGGGAAAGGCTGGATCTTAAAGATGTTAATTCAGGCAGACGCTGCAAGATTTAGATCAAGTATCAGAGGGATAGCCGTGTTAGTCTGAATCTGTAAAAAGCAACAGAGGGTCCTGGGGCACCTTTAAGACTAACAGAAGTATTGGGAGCATAAGCTTTCGTGGGTAAGAACCTCACTTCTTGCATCTGTTAGTCTTAAAGGTGCTACAGGACCCTCAGTTGCTTTTTACAAGATTTAGATATGACCTGCACCTGGGAATTTAAAGACAGGGTCAAAGATAACGCCTGGGTTACATGCCTGAGTGACAAGGTGTTCACTACCACGACTGAGGAAAGAGAAAGTAGGAGAGCTTGGAGGGAAAAAAATGAGAGCTCTGTTTTGGCCAAGTTGACCTTAAGCTGCAGGCTGGACATCCACAAGAAAGTGGACTGCTTTCCCAGGAGAACCTTCCCCTGGGACTGCTTGGGAAAGCAACTGCTGAGGAATTTTACATAGTGCAGCATTGCCCTTTCATAGGAACTCTTTCCCAGCATGCCTTTCTGTGGCTGGCTCTCACTAAATTTGACACAGACACAGACACAGACGTGTGGCTGCAGGCCTAAAGTGGCCTGTTTGCAACTAGCCACTGGATGTTAGCTGGTAAGTGTCTTTCATCCTGTAATGTTTTCAGTTTTTGTTCCTGAGAATATACATTCTCACAGATATAACGCGGCATATATACAGCTGTAAAACTAATGTTCACTTCCACATTCCAGGCTTTTGTCAAGTGTAAATAGAAACAGTAAAACAATTGTAACATTTATTAAAATAGTGATTCTTTACAAAACATTGATATCGTACCATCAGTTTGACATGGTCTTGTGCTTTATAAACACAGAGAAAACTTTAATATATTGTTTTAGTACAGTAGTGTAGAGGACCTAACGGACATCATAGGTCCATTGTGCTAGGCACTGTACAAACATATAGTAAGAGACAGTCTCTACCCTGAAGAGATTACTGACAGAGAGGTAGAAGGTGGGACGGTATACAGAGGTACAGTGATGTGCTCTAGGGCACACAGTAGGTAATAGAAGGGACAGTAAGGCCTGGTCCACACTAACCCCCCAATTCGAACTAAGATACGCAACTTCAGCATAGTTAATAACGTAGCTGAAGTCGAAGTACCTTAGTTCGAACTTACTGCGGGTCCAGACGCGGCAGGTAGGCTCCCCCGTCGACTCCGTGTACTCCTCTCACAGAGCAGGAGTACCGGCGTCGACGGCGAGTACTTCCGGGATCGATTTATCGCGTCTAGACAAGACGCGATAAATCGATCCCAGAAGATCGATTGCTTACCGCCGGACCCGGAGGTAAGTATAGACGTACCCTAATAGAGTAGAGGCTAAACCAGCATTAGAACCCAGTCAGTGCCCTGTCCACTAAGTCATCATTCTGCCTCACAAACCAAGGTCCCTTCCTGCAATACTGTGCAGTCTAAACATAACAGACACACACAGAACCACACTTCAGGAAAAGGAGGCTGTTTGGGGTTATTAATGATGAGAGAATAAGGCGGGAAGCATTGGTAGAGGACTTGGAGAAAGTCACAGGAAAAAGAAGACTATTCCAAACATGCAGCATGATAGAAGGTGTGAGTGAAAAAGGAGCCAAAGGGAGGAGTAAAGTGAGAGGACTAGAAAATAAAGCAAATGGATGAAGTGTAAAGGAAAAGGAATGTCTGAAGCGTTGTGACTGAAACCACGAATATGTTGCTTAGAACTCCCCAAAGCAAGTATTTACAAAATGAGGATTAAAATGTAATGGAATTGAAACAAAATGTATTCTATTGATAGAGCAGTGCTGGAAACCACCTGAAATATTACAACAGTTACCTGTGGCATCATTAATGCTTCTGGGATTGATTCATAAATCAGGCCTTAAAACATAATAGAGTGGAGAGGGCTGGTGCTTTCTATAAAGATGAGATTGAATTGTAGGAGAATTAACGATGCCATCATTAGCGCCTTTAATCTATTTTATTGAGAACTGCTTCTCCTTTTATGAACAATTTGTCCTTTAGGCAAAGAATGGAATTCTCTAATATTTCTGAGTAAGCAAAAATTTTAAAGAGTTTCTTTAAGTGTTTGAAATGGAGATCTTTTGTCAAGTCTCTTCCTGAGAGAAGTGGAGCGGCCAGCAGCCAACACTGGTTTCTTTAGTTTTATAACAGTCAAAATTGACTAATCTCTGCAGAGCAAACATTTTCAGTGGAGGTCAGATGCAAACATGCACTCTGTTTCTGATTGAAGGTTAACTTAACTGAGTGTGCTTCTAGAGTCCACCCAGACAATGGCCTAGGCCTACACTCTACTCCTGCCATGAGGAGATGAATAAGTAGAGATGCAAAAATAGGTGAACTATAGACATTTTCATGCATTCAAGACTGAATGGTTAATTGCAGCAAGAAATAGGCTGTTTGACATCCACACTGTTATTCCCAACTGTTCTTTTTTTCCAGCACCATCCATACAGCTTAGAATGAAACTTGCCTTCTTTTCATCACAATCAAGTCTGACTTTCCAACAAGGAATGAATGCTTGCTGAATGACAGAATACAAAAGATACACTTAGTATCACTGTAACAGTTTTAGGGAAACTGCACCTGTATTTTCCCCTCTGTGGTCCCTCAAAGGCATCTGCTTAAAGGTTTCTTGCTCCCAGTCATCACCTCTCTTGGGCAGAGACACACATTTCACTCGCTTCTGCCTGGGGTTTTAAGGCTCCACAACTCCCTGGTCTATACTGAGATATCCTCAGCAAGCCAGTCTGCCTAAAAGGCCAGCACCTGTGCTTTACTTACTTTCTGAGGCCAGTGTATGACAGTGTATTGCCAGCAGTTACAAGTTACCACACAGCTCCTAAAGCAAGCATCTTTAGGTAAAAGCATTACAGAGAGCCTCTAAAAACAAAAAAAGGAACCTGCACATAGGCTAAAAAGCTTACAAGAGGTCACCCTCAACTCCAACCTAGGGCTGTGGTAGGTGTCGGTCTTTCAAATCCCACAACTAGCTTTTCCCTGTGGTTACAAGTTCATTTCAGTTTTTAGATCAGGAACCAAGGCCAGGCAGATCAGCCATTTCTTTATACTCCGGCCTTTGATCTCCAGTCCCTGGGAACAGGTAATCACCAGTCGATGCCACTCTCCTCAGGGTATAGCTACAAAAGGTTGTAGGTTTTTTGTTTGGTTGGTTTTGTTTTGCATAACCGGTGTTGTGGTATTTGCATTAAATGCTCCCCAGGGTTTCCCATTTAATAGGTATTGTCCCAAAAGTCCATGCTTGTCTGGCACATTTCAATATAGTCATTTAAATTCTTTACACTTCCCACCTCTCACATCTGTCACACAGAGCATATGCTAATAGTTCAAAACTGCTGGGTACTTATGCTCCAACCAAAGGCCTGTTTTCCTTGTTGGGTATCTTAATAAGAAATTTAGAAAGTTTAAACTAATCTAGCTTTGGAATTGTTCAATAAGGAAAGATTTTTCTTTCTTTTTATTGCAATTGTGTATAGTACATTGCATTAGCAGGCCCACCCTCTCTTTCAAAACTTACTTGCAATAATTACTCCAGTCCAAGGATCATGTCCAATCTAACAAAGCTAATGAGAACCAGCCCTTCAATCTACACTGTAATCAGTTTATAACAAGCTGCCTTTTCCTGTGCTTCATTACTGTGACAAATTCTATTTTTCATACCTCAGAATGATAAGGCAGGATGGAAAAAAATCATTTTCCATCACCAGACGTGCATGAAACGGAGATGGGCTTAAGCATGCAGAATTGATTTATTTGCATTCTTCTATTGCCTTGCTTGCTGCATCTTTGAAAGAAGTTAATATCATATCTTTGATTTGGCCCCAGGAATGGCAGGCCTTGGCAATCAAGCATGCTTGTTATAGCAGAAAAATAATCTAGACCAGTGGTGCCCCAGTGTGTGTTGATTTATTTAGACATGTGGCAGACTCTTAGCAAAAAGCATTTCAGAATCTGTTAGCACTTCTGACAATGCAATCTTTATCTGCTTTTTAAAATGTGTATGACTGTCACCTCTAACCTTGTCAACTAGCTGCCTGGAATGTCCATCTTCTTCATTTTACTTCTTCCCATACATTTTTATTCAAGCTCTCCCCAGGCTACTTACTCAGTGAGATTCAATGGTGTCGACGGGTGTCAGTGATGACATCACCATATGTTGTTTATTTCTAGTATCAGCAATGACCAGCACTGATCTAATATTCACATAACTGACTACAAAACAAGTCTGCTTACTCAAATATGCTATCTCTAATCCTATCTTCCCTATTCTCCCCTTAACCTCAGAAATTCCAATAATGTCTCCTTTTACCCAGCATGATGAAAACTAGAAAAGTCCTGCTCACCATGACTGTAATATGATGTCTGTTCATTAAGCCCCTGATCCTGCAAAGGGATCCCTGTTTTTAGTGCCAGGGTAAAAGAATAATATGCAAACATTGCTGCTGCTTACTGGTCCTAAAAAGGGATTTGGGGTCAAGCACAGACTTTCAGTGTGACAAACCACCCTTTAGCTTCTAAGATATTTCAATATTTGAAAATATAAAAGCTTGCCAGAGGGTAGTAGTAATAATTTTCACTTCTATAGCATTTTCCCTTTTCAGAACTTGGAACCCTTTCTGAATATTAATGAATTAATGAATTAAGCCTCACAACACCTCTGAGAGTCAGATCAGAATTCATCTCTTCATTTTATAGACTGGGAATCCGAGGCCCAGAAAGTTGAGGTAACTTTGCCCAAGGTCACACTGGAAGTCTGTAGCTGTGCCACAAATAGAACCCAGTTGTCGAATTGTTCTTTGTTGTATCTGCCTATTGACTTCAGTAGAAGCACTTCAGGTATACACCCATATCTCTGACAGCAGGCCTTCTGTCTCCCAGCTGTTTGCTTTAATCCCAAAACCATCATTCCTTCTTCCAAGCATGTTAAGACCGAGGGGACTCCCTGGTTCTCATCTTCATGAATAAGAGACTCCTCTCAAAACAAAGAGAGATAAGAGAGTTTGAGTGCCTTATATGTTTTCACAATTTAAACAATTTTATTGCTATATTGTCCTAAATGCTGTACACACATTGACTTTGAAAAAAGTCAATATCTCTCTCTACATCTAGCTTTGCAATAGATATGTACACAGCTTACATGTTAAGCAAGAAGCTGCAACATTTAGTCAGGAGGCACAATAACCAGTAACTGGTATCTTAGCTCAAGTGGAATATTGATCAGGCAATCAGGGAAGGTGCTACTCTACTGCCTCTATATCTACAGGAACTTTGAAATCCAACTCACTGTTAAAACAGCCAGCCTGTCAGTGAATTCAGATTAAGTGTCTGCACTTCAGGAAAAGGAGTCCATAAATTAAATTCTAATACTTATGACATTCAGAAAGAAAGAGGCTTTCATTGTCATTCATGGTTCAGCTCCTTTGGATTGGCAGATTTTTAACTTCCATTTGTGATCAACCCCCACAAGCCAGACTGAGGGTATATTTTCTAGTATCCCTTCAGTTTAGATAACATTACAAAAGAAGCCAAGGCATGGTTGTGATTTCAAAAAACAAGACAGCAATGTGTTTTGTTTTGGTAACAGTGGCTTCTGGGAGTGATCCCAACCAGGCGAGTCTATTACCTATTTTATCATACAGAAGCATTGTAAAAATTTTTATATTTTGAGTCGTAGAATGGAAAAGTCACCTTTCTAGGTGCTTAGTTCTTTCAGGAAGAAAGGATTTTTAAAAGAAAAAAAACCCACACTCTCTTTTCTCTAAAGGGCTATTGATTGTAAAAACTTGTATGACTGCTTGGCAGTCTGCCCTTCATCACCTTACTTCTGGTGAGCGCTACTGAAACTAACTCCCAAAATGGAGTGGAGCTATTTATTGGAAGATGTGTAATTCCTGTCACTTTATAGTTTTTCAATGTTCTTTTGGCAGAAAGGAAACTGGAAACATGCTGACATAGTCCACTATAGTATCAGCATAGTATTCTCTTAGGCAATGATCAGTGTGGTAATGTTTTAGTGGGATTTTAATTATTATTGTTTGATGCTCATATGGGAAAAAATCTATAAAGTTTAATAGGAATGAAAGCAGTAGAGTTCTATAAAGATTACTTTTCAAAAGATAGAATTTAATGGGTAGTGATATCTTATTTCTATCATGCTTAAAGAAACCTATATAATGTAATAAGATGTAATAATAGAGTATTTAGAATTCTGCTTTAGAATTCGGTAAGTAGGGCTAAAACTCTATGGAAATGTTTGTCATTCTGTTGGATTTATCCATAGGTCTCATGTGAGAAATAAACAAGAATTTTACAACAGCATACTGTACTCTGGATAAAATCTATACTAGTTCTGTGGTGGGGAAAATAATCTCACCACATCCTGTAGTAAATGTTTTTATTTTTGGTTCCCAGATATTAGGATATGAATCTTTCTTCCGCTTTATTTGTTCAAAGGGAAATAGTCAAAAGTACCAAAGCAGGCTGGATCGAGGTGGTGCAACAGAAATGAGTGATATTAGTCAGAATAGGCAGAAATGAAAGCTGAGTTTTTAGCTGTTGAGTATAGCATTGGCGCAGAAGTTATGGAGAGTCTGGATACAGAATAGTATGTCAACCTGTGGTTGTCTTGTTCTCTAAGCCACAAGGACCATGTCATACACTGAGCACTTTTGCCTAATTAGAATATCAGTTTTTAAAAGCCAGATGATACTCAGACTCTGATGTGTCTAAATTTAAGCATGTGAATTATCTGACGTATTTCAGAGGAACTGCTTATGTACTTAGAGTAAACCTTTCAAATCAGGGCCTCAGTACTGGAAGGAGAAAACACACATAATTAGGAAATCAAAGGGACTACAGATGAGTCCCATGGTGTCAACCACTATAGACGTGTGAGGTTGCAATTTAACAGTCTGTGAAATAAATGAAAATTGTAAGAGTGTTCATTAAGGCATATTTCAAAACTTATGTTCAGAAATCCATACAGGTACATCACATCATGACTGATTTATTTATATCACAGTAGTACTTAGAGAAACCTTAACCAAGACTGGCACCACATTGTGGTAAGCACTATACAAACACATCATGCAAGACACTCTCTTGTCCTGAGGAGCTCACAGTCTACCGGCAAGGCAGATAAAGGATTGTAAGGAAAACAGAGGCACAGTGGAATAAAATGACTTGCCCAGGTGGCAAAGCCTGAAATCGAACACAGGTATCCTTGTCTGTTGCCCTAGTCACTACACCATGCTGAGTTTTAATAGCAGACATTTCACAAACTGCATGCTCAAATATTCATGAAAAAAAACCAAAGTTAGTTTCCAATCTCTTAATAAGATCTGCACAGGTGGACCCCTGTGCCCATACAGATCCCCACTGACAAACTGAGCTCATTGCAGATGAGGGCCTTAACTTCCTTTCCATAAGCATTTGCATCAGAGACTTGTTTATGGGAGTTACACTCATCCAATCAGAGGACAAAACCAAACCCGTGTGATTTATGTGACCAATTCCAACTATGCAGTAGAGCTGCTGGAAATGTTTCGATTAAATGCTTTTTCGTTGTAAAATACTGATATTTTGAAACAAGATCTTTTTTGAAAAAACATATAGCTTTAAATTTCATCAGGAAGGTTTCTTGGTTCCAGAATGGAATTTCTGGTGAGAGAGAGAGAAAACCCCAGTGATTAGAACACTTGCTTGGGATTTGGGAGACCTGAAGTTCAGATCCCTGCTCTAAATCAGGAAAAACAGGGACTTGAACCTGGATTCCCCACATGGCCAATGAGTGCTCTAACTATTGGGCTATTGGCTATTCTGGGGTGGTGTGTCTCTCTTTCTTGACAAATTTCAAAAGGTCTCATTTTTGTTCTGATGTAGAACAAAAACACATTTTGAAGCACTGATTTTTTTTTTTTTTTTTGCTTATTGAATTCTTGTTTTCTGACTAGCCCTAGTGTGCAGCACATCTCAAATTTCAAATATTATGTATCGAACTGGAAGAAACTAGTGATACATTTCATTGTTATTTTGAATAATGATTATGTTTCAAAAATCTATGAGGTGCCTGTGGACAGTGAACAGAAAAAGTGGGGAAGTTTGTCAAATAAATAATTCATTTGTGAATTATTTGCTCAGCTCTACAATACTATAATAATGGTCTTTTGCACTTAGTTCCCTTCTTTGCAAAAAACACGGCCTGTAAAAATTCAAGTCTGCTAAACATTGTATGGCACTGCAGATTGTTATTCTCTTTCTAGACCTAAAGCAAATTCTTTTCAGAAACAATCTGTGCCCAATGCTTGCTGTTGCTGAATGCAAGCACAAAAATCAGATCAGAACAATTTCTACCTCCTGGCGATGATCATAACTTGAAGAAACAACTCCTGGATAATTTGACTGGGCAGTTATTTGTTGACTGTATTTTTTTAAGTAAGTTTCTAGCCTTCATCACTGTGGAAGTAAGTTTGAAAACATGAACCATGGGCATCCTATAGACTAACAAACTAGAAGACAAATAAAAAGAACCCAACATTTATTATTTTAACCCAATCTCATGATGTTTTGAGTCCTGACTCATGATTTTTGAACACTTGGGTTTGGCAATACTAGGCATTAAAGTTCTTTAGAAAATGTCAGAACCAGGTTTTTGTTTTTTTTTGTAATAGAAATTGATAGACAAACTTACTATGAGGTTTGCTGTCATGCCCCTTGTAATGGTAACAATAATAATAATAATTTGTAGGCCAGACATGTATGCAATACTTGTAGATTGGTCTTCAGTTGGCATTCTTTATGTAGTCATTAAATATAATTATAAAAATCATCCCATGTTTGAATTAAGAGTGCAGCGGATGATGAGACTTTACTGGCTAAATCCCCAGGTCAAAAAAAAAAAGAGTGAAACATTGAAAAAGGTTTCTAAGTTCATATTTTGTTGAGCCAGTTCTAGATTTAAGCTGCTGGTGGCATAGTAAATATGCACTTCACAGGATGACAGGTAGTGGTGCCCTTGTCCCACTTCTTCAAGAATTCTGCTCGCAGTGAGACCCTTTAATTTACAGTTGGAACTTTGCTAGCAGAAGTTCTGTAGAAAATGCATCTCCTAGGCAGTAAGTCATTTCCCTCTCCTGTGGTGCCTACCTTGTGGGCTGCACCAACTGGCTTTGGGGATAGTTGATTCCTTGCGCTGCTGCAGCCTCCATTCTTGGTGGACCAACTTCACTTGAGTTTAAGCTGCTCTTCAGTGATCCAGATAGTTTGATGCTCTGAAGCTGAATATGTCTTGTATGCCCAGTAAAATATTGCTCTACTATAACTCTCTATAAGTTCACTATACCATAGATTCCATAATGTTCTCTGTACTATAGGTTCTGTAATGTTTTATACTATAAACTCTGCCTGCCCAGCTGATAACCATCAGATGGATATGACATACTGTTTGGAAAGAACCCTTTAACTTCCTTTCACATCAATACTCCATGAGCTGTGCTGGTTCCCTTTTCCCTTCCATATACCTCAAAGTGCTTTATAATGGAAGTAAATATCATTATCCCTATTGAACTGAAGGGGAAACAGAGACACAGAGAGGTGAAGGGGCTTGCTCAAGGTCATTTAGCAGATCGGTGGAAGAGCCAGGAACAAAGTGTAGGTATTCTGACAAAAAGCCAAGTGCTCTCTCCAGCAGGCCACAATGCCTCTTGATAAGCAACTTTGAAAAAAAAATCTAAATATAAAAAGTTATATGCACAGCTCGCCCTGTGTCTGTGTGATGGGGTTTACAGACCCACACTAAATCAAGGCCAGGCATAGAGAAGCACTGGGCTTGGGAAACCCCACCCCTCATCAGCAGCAGGGCAAGCTCCAGGTGGAGGGACAGTTTAAAAAGGCACTGGTGGGCCTGGGGCAGGGCAGGAAGAAGCTACAGGTTGCACCAAGAAGTGAGGCTGATGCCTGGAGCTGTGAGAGGAGTGACAGTGGAATTCCTTAGGCTATTCAGAAAGCAGTGATCCAGATTCACAAGAGACTGTGAGGAATGGGACATTGTCCCACTGACACACTAAGTGGATACTCCTGAGCCTGTGACTATGCCCCAAACCAGGGGTCGGCAACGTTCGGCACGCGGCTCGCCAGGGTAAGCACCCTGG